>NW_012152618.1:317852-332994 GCF_000956105.1 Propithecus coquereli | reverse complement strand
GGCTAATTTTTTCTATATATTTTTAGTTGTCCAGCTAATTTCTTTCTTATTTTAATAGAGACGGGGTCTCACTCTTGCTCAGGCTGGTCTTGAACTCCTGAGCTCAAGCGATCCTCCCACCTCAGGCTCCCAGAGTCCTAGGATTGTTACAGACGTGAGCCACCGTGCCTGGCCGTCCTTTAATTTGTATTTTAATTGGTATGTCAGAAGACACAATATCACATAACATTAACCAGGATTTGCTTAATTTTTAGTAGGTAATTTTATTAATTTGTACATGGCTTTAGTGCACTCTTTTTTTATTGAATTGTCACTTTTATAAAACAAGGTTTTCAAGACTTTTTGAGTTTTGGAAAGTCCCCTTTATGATTTAAAACTTGTCCTTAAATCAGAAAATATCTTTTTCTCTGTTCTGTAAATTGTGTGCTCTCCTCTTCAGACAGATAAGAAAAAGCAATCAAACCCACAGATAAACAGACACCAGCCTGTTCCTCACTGCTTGCCAACCTCACTTTTCACTAAGCACTGAGAAATGTCGACTCGGACAGGGTGGAGTTCCGGCACTCCCAGCAGCAGTGAGTTTCCAGTTTTGTTCTTCTCCAGGATTTCTTCTCCCATTCTCTACAGGCGTGTACCTAAAAGAATGACCATCATGCCCTCATTCTCAGAGGAGCTTACCCCCTACTGTGTGTGTCCTTGTAGAGTGGGGTGGGACTGACTCGCCACGCAGCTGTGTAGAAGAGCACAGTGGTCAGGAGCTCCGCGGTGTAGCCGCAAGACCCAGATTCAACTGTGACAGTGCCGCTTGCTGACCGGGCCATCTTGAGGAAGCTCCTTAGCATTTCCAGACCTTAGTTTCCCCTTCTCGATTACAGGGACGATAATAACACTCCGCTCGGCCATACACAGAATTATCAGGAGGATTTCATGGGGTAATTCATGAACACTGCCTGGATTAAGTAAGCACCAGAGATGCATGCTATTTTTCTTTCTTGGACATAAACTCAGGATTAGGAGAATGGTGCTGAAAACTCTACCACAGAATAGGCAGATATGGTTTGGGATGTCCTTTCACCATTTTCCATATGGCTCTCCCAGCACTCCTAGGAGGACCTAAGCGGGGAACAGAGAGGGGAAGCCCAACGTTTCGCTCTGCCAGGAACAGACTGTGTGCACGAGCAAAGACCAAACGTTCGATCACCCTGAAGGCTGTTTCTGCCTTGTTCAAGATTATCTCTCACAAATGAGTAGTAACTTAGAGCAGAACAAGTAATTTCAGAGCAACAAATTATGTAATTTTTTTAAAAAAGAGAATTAAGACAATGTTACATCTCTATGCATATTTAAATATAGGGTTTGTAGTTACAGAAAAACAATGATCACACAGCACATGTATTTGAAATGTCTCCCAATCTTAAATACCACATAATAAAGCAGAATTCACGGTCAGCCCCCCTGACACGCACAAAAAGTAGAAGCCTTAGGGGTACAGGCTCCAGCGGAGTAATGTTAGATGATGAAAGTAGATACAGGGACATGAACACAAAGGAGCCGTAAGCTAAATACTTCGAGAAGAAAAACAAATGTCTGCCACTTAGTCTGTGTGTATCTGTGTGCCTGTCTCTGTCTCTCCCCCTGACGGTCTGTCTTTCTGCTCCTGTGTGGTTTTGACTCTGTCTCCTCCTGCCTCACTCTGTTTCTCTTTCACTGGATCTCTGGATCTCTGTCCTTTTCGCTCACACGTGTGCACGACTCCCCTCATTAATCGGAAACGTAAAGTGTTGACAACAATAGTGAAGAAGGATACAGTCTCGCAGTTACGAAAAAAAGAAAAGAGCAGGATCATTCAAATATCCGTGTATCCAACCTGTGCTTTCTTAAAGGCCAAGTCTTGTGACTTAGAGTGATGAGTCGTATTTATCAAAAAGTGAGTCTATCAGAGAGTCTGACTTGTGCAGAAATGCAGAAGCTGGGGGAGAGGCTGCTTATTTCGAAAATATTCACAATCATATTGATCCCTTCGGACTAAACACATGGGAACACCAGTTGGAGAACATTATGAGGATGAATAACCTAAAGATACAAAAGAACAATGTTACATATACTATGAAATTTTAAATGAAAATTCAAGTTTAAGGATTCATTACATTATGTGTATGATGTGGGATAGTGACTGTCAGGGTATGCTGGAGGACATGGACATGCTTGTTAGAATTTCTATGCTTATTTACAAAATAAGTTTATACTGGGCCCTGAAGAAAGAAACCCTCGACTTAAATTCCTGCAACCTTTCTTTCCTTGTACCTCAGATTCCCAATGATTCATGCCTCCTTTTAGATAGTAAAAACCTCGCTTTTACCTTATCCAACAAAACATGTTTTTCTCTCAGGATAGCTGATATCATATGTGATTAAATAACAACAGTGTGGGTTGTTTTCTTTCTGTTTTTTTTTTTTTTTTTTCCTTTTTTTTAAGAGACAGAGTCTCACTCTGTTGCCCAGGCTGGAGGGCAGTGGCGCAGGCATAGCTCCCTGCAGTTTCAAACTCCTGGGCTCAAGTGATCTTCCTGCATCAGCCTCCCTAGTAGCTGGGACTACAGATACATGCACCACATCTGGCTAATTTAATTTTTATTATTTTTTGTAGAGATGAGATCTGGCTGTGTTGCCCAGGCTGGTCTTGAACTCTTCGCCTCAAGAGATCCTTCCACCTTGGCTTCCCAAAGTGCTGGGACTGCAGGTGTGAGTCACTGCACCTGGCCAATAGTGTGTTTTAATTCACACAAAGGTGGAAAGGATTTTGTAAGTTGCAGATATATTTACATTTAGAGTACTTTTAAAACCCAAGAGGAGTTTCTAATTGCCCAAAATTCAGAAAATATCTTTCAAAGTAATGACTGTTTCAGATACAGTAGGTTTGATGGAATTTTAAAGAGGAAAATGAAATACAAAGGTATTATACGCAGATAAAAGGCATGGAGACTTCCAAATAAGCCAGGCATGGAGCTTACAGCTGGGCAGATACCCTGAAGAAAGAAAGATATGCGAGGTGAGGCTCTGAAGGAGCCTGCTATTGCTGCCACACTTTGGGCACTTCCTCTTTAAATAATAATAGTAACATTCGGTTACTGAACACTTATTATGTGCCCAACATTTGCTATACACTTTACGTATGCTATTTTATTTCATACTTCAAAAAATTGTGTGAGGCAGGCACCTCTATTTCACAAAAACTGAGAGTCGCTGGAATCTAAGATCCAGGCAGACTTTTCTAAGAGAAGACACAGATACTTCCACATTACCAGCTATAAATCAGGGGAAAAAACTCCCCCCCTGGTCCAACGCTGGGGCCTCCACCAAGTGGCAGAAGTGACACTTCCTTTGATCTGCTGGCATTGGACTGCAGGAATCTTCCAGTGCTTTTCTGTTTTAGAAAGACCAAGTGATAGCCTTGGTTATTAGAATGCATTGATTGTTCAGCCACACATAGGCAATATACAACTTACACAGCTTTGATAGTTATGTGCAGGATTTTAATCTGATACTCACAAATTAACTAAAGAGAGTGAAAATATTAACTAAAGAGAAAGAAAAATGATATTATATGAATAATACTAATACCTCCATTATGATAGTGCCACAACCCTGATACAATCGATAGTACGCCCTTTTGCACCACAACCTGGACTCAAAAGGAAGGCAGTTCTTTCACGCTCAATGCGGCAGGTGTTTCTTCCTGAAGTTCTGATCTGGTAGGACCTTTTCTTACATGCCACTTCTATAGTGAGATGCTGCACTCTGTATACAACTTTTGAAAATGATTCCTAAATCAGAGCCCAGAGCCTTCCTTCTGTTTCTTATCTTTCTCTCCAATAACCAATCTAATCTCTCAACATGTTTTTGCCTCTGTATATCTTCTTTAAAAAAAAAAAAAAGTGTTACTTAAAAACCAACGAATGCTCATTGTGAACAGTTTGGAAAATAAGTGAAAGCACCTAAATAAATAAATAAATAAAAATTATTATCAACTCCCAAGTTAAAACCGCTATTAACATTTTGATCTGCAAGTTGAACTATACAAAATTGCTGGTCATTTATTTTTTGACTTGCTCACTCAGCAAATTCATTTGGTTAAGCCTAAATTTTCTGTACGTCTTTTAAAGATTATTTTGTGTATATATTTGTGTTTATAAGATTGTGGGTATGTTGACCACAAAACTTTAAGTTGTCTGGGCTTTTTTCCCCCACTTAATATAATATAAAGGAAATTTTACCACGCGACTATTTTTTAAGAATGTAATTTTTAATTGAAGATTTCCTCTTAAGATGTTCCTTTCTCTGAGCATTTTCTCCATGGATCCAGGGTGTCCTGGGCTCCAGGCAGGCTGCTGTTGAGCAGTGTCTGTTAACCATTTACTAATCAAAGGTATTGCTTAAGCCAGCAGGAAAAAGCTGCACTAACTCAGGATATCTGAGCATTTTCTGAAAGATTTTGAACAAGAAAAACTCAAGGGACTCTGATCAAATATGTTGTTTACACCACCAGCAGTATTGTATTTCCTGAGAACAGCTGTACAATGGGAATTGCCAAAATTATACTTCATCACATCAAAATTGACCTTTCCAAATATTTAAGAGGTTGAAATTTTAGCTAAATACAGTTTCAGGAGCTCATTATATTTTCAAGAGTATGTCTAAGAATGTCATAGTTGCATTTCAAAATGTGGTATTTGAAAATATGTATTTCTAAATAATGTTATCAGATTTTTTATATGTCAAATCGATTAGTTTTTGTTGTGTAATGCAACATGCAGTATTTTCTTTTTAGAAAGGAAAATGTATTTTTCATGATGTTATAGAGTCTATGAAGTATGGGGAAATACTTATCCAAACTCAAGAGCAAATCTATTTTCCAGGTAGGCTAGACTCCGTAGAATAGATATTTTTTCCTATACTGAAGTAGAGAATAAACCTGAGCTGTTTGTGTGATGGCAGCATTTACCGTAGCTCTCCCAAGAACACCTCACATGGCCAAACAAGATTGGGAAAAGCAAGCATCAGAATATGTCTGCCCTTAGGAAATCCACAATGCACAGCTCAGTTTTAACATTTCTGAGTAATCCCATTATAACGATAATTAGTAACTTAGTATTTAACCCAATATTTGAGCAGCGAATCCCTTTTTCGAATATTGTGGAGCTCTTGGGACATCTAGGAAATGAGACGGAATCTAGGAAATGTTGTAAACATCTATGAAGTATCTTGTGATTGCTTGATTTTGCCTACTATCATCTTGGTCACTTATCAATTAGAAGCCAGACAGTACCATTGACTCTTTGCAATAAACAGCAAGAATTAACATTTATAAAGAGGATGAAGTGTTGAAAACCATCTTGAACCTACAATGTGGCATACAAGTATCTATAGTTGTTTATGTGCGTAATTATATACAACATACTATACATGATGTAAAGTTCTAATATTAGTGGCCATCTCCTTCCCCTCCCCCCCCACACACAATTGGTGACAATCTATAAATAAGATCGCCGCTGTAGTGTTCCACTGGAGGTTCTTTTTCTGTCTAGATTGAATAGCTTGTGACAGACCCTTTTATGTTCTCACACTATTATTGTTTCATGACAGTATCACTAAGTATCCTGCTTATCCTGCCTTTTAGAAGCATTTATAAATCTCCTCTGCCTGCAGTTGTTAAGTTTCTTTGTTTTTTCTTTTTTTTTTTTTTTTATCAGCTGTGTTCCTAAGGAGTTTGGCTTAGTTGTAGCACACTTGGAGTTGTGCTATAGTTAAAAATGTACCTAGTGTCACGTTATTATGTATTTCTTCTGGTCTTAACTGTTTGTCTATCTGGGCAGCAATGTGGATGTAGGGCATATTTGGGGCACGCAGTCCTTACCATCCTGTGAAAGAGAGAGGCACATGAATAAATCAGTAGGAATAACTTTTAATTACAAGCAAGAGTGGTAAGCCACAGAGGAAGCTAGAAGCCCAGAGGGGGAGTGTGGAGATGAAGTTTAGAGAGGCTGACAGAGCTCAGTCTACCCCCGTCTACCATGGACAGGGGCTCAGGCCTCATCTTGTAGGAGTTTTGTTTTCAAATCACTCTTTCATTAGAATGTAATACATGCCCCTTTAAAAAATACAAAAACAATATATGAAATTTGGAAAAAAAAATCTTAGGGAAAAAATGATGTACATTCCCATCACTTAAAAGATAGCATGTTGACGTTTAGATGTCATATTTCCTTTCCCTTTTATTTTATTTTTTTTTATGAGGTATAGTTACTTTATCATTCCTCCAATGTAAATGGGTGGTTTTTAACTTCAGGCTGTGGGTGAGGAAACCAAGGCACAAAGTCAGGACAGCCCAAAGTTCACACTCAGCCACTGCTAAAGAGGAGGCATGAAGACCTCCCGTTGGCAGTGTTGTGAATGGAGAAAAAGAAACAGATACTCTCCAAACAAGCAGATCCTAGACATGGAACAAATTATACCGTCATTGCTCTGTTTTTATTGTTAAGAATATATCTGCCTGCAGAGCTTTTTAACTAAATCAACATTGTTACTAATTCTTATATGTTAATCAATTTCCAAGTGTAGTTGATGAGAATGGCTGTTCAATTACAAAGCAAAGATTCTGGATTGAAAATTTCACTAGTGGTTCTTTAAGGCTGCGGTCCCCAACCCCGGGCCGCAGAGGGCACCTGTCCACAGCCCGCCCAGAACCTGGCCACACACAGGCCTGCGGCAGGCAAGCCCCGCCTGCACCCACAGCCGCTCCCCATTGCTCGCATCGCCTGAGCCCCACCCGCCCGTCAGATCAGCGTGGGCATCGGACCCTCACAGGAGTGCAAACCGCTCTGCAAACTGCACGTGCGGGCGATCCAGGTTGCGCGCTCCCGGTGAGAATCCAAAGCCTGATGATCTGAGGGGCAGCCAAGGCCTCCCAACCCCACTTCCGTGGAAAAACTCTTTCGCAAAACCCGTCCCTGGTGTCAAAAAGATTGGGGACTGGTGGGTGTTTCTCTGGTTCCTAATGGAACTATCTTTATAAAAAAAATCTAAATTCCAGGTACGTTTTTCCCTTTATTATTTTTTAAGTTTTAATTATTATAGGTACATAATAGTTGTATATCTTTATAGGGCACATGTGATGTTTTGATGCAGACATGCAACGTGAATTAATCAAATCTGGGTAACTGGGGTATACATTACCTTAGGCATTTAACATGTCTTTGTCTTAGGAACACTCCGATTCCACTCTTTTAGTTATTTTGAGGTACATCCTAACTTATTATTGATTATAGTCACTTTGTTGTGCTATCAAATATTGTTCATTCTATCTAACTACATTTTTGCAACTATTCCCTTCCCCATTTTATTTCCCCTTACCTGCCAGCCTCTGGTAACCGTCATTCTACTCTCTGTCTCCATGAGATCAATTGTTTTTAATATTTAGCTCCCACATATGAGTGAGAACATGTGAGATTTGTCTTTCTGTGCTTGGCTTATTTCACTTGACATAATGTTCTCCAGTTTTATCCATGTCATTTCAAATGGCAGGATGTCATTCTTTTTGTGGCTAAAGCAGTATGGAGATTCCTCAAAAAACTGAAAATAGAACTACCATATGACCCAGCAGTCCCACTGCAGGGTATATATCCAAGGGATGGGAATTCAATATATCAAAAAGATATCTGCATTCCCATGTTTATTGCCACACTACTCACAGCAGCCAAGATTTGGAATAAACCTAAGTGTCCATCAACAGATGAATGGATAAAGAGATTGTGGTACAGATACACAATGGAACACTTTTTTCCCTTTAAAATCAGTTCTTTGAACCCCTGTAAACACTATTATTTGGTGGCTCTCTATAACACTGGTTTGACCAAAGATGCTCGTTCCTGGCTTTTATGTTCATGTTGTGACTTAACAAGGTGGGGAGGAAGGAGAGGCTGGGATTTAAGGACCGTAATTATAAGCCACCTGAGTTGGGATTGCTGAAAGGTTACCAGAAGGAAAAGGGTGATTAACATTTCCAAGTGTTTGGACTGAGCCATCTCTGGCTGAAAAATGACATTTTAAGAATATAACATTGTTTATAAAAATCAAGGAGCTTCAAAACTGGACCTTTTCCTTTGTTATAGATTTTTTTTAACTTTTAAAGATTACAGGAAACCATTTGATGGGTTAGACATTTTTAAAATTATGGCTTTATGGAAAAAATTAATAGCATTGACTTTTAGCTCAGGATGTGTTTTCTACATAGAGCAACTTACCAAATGGAGTGTTTAGTAGTTTCACGCAATATGACACAAAACCTTTTAAAATTCTTTCTCTGAATAATCATTACTGTTGTTTTCCCAAAATGCATTTTCCAAGGGTTATCTCCCTCTTATGCCACGGCACTAGAACATTGGCCAAAGATTGTTTACAGTCTGCCACAAATGCAACTCCCTGTGGCCGGTAGATACTCTGAGAACATTGTTTTTCTTGTCAAAAATTAGATACTAGATAGATACATATACAGATAGAAATAGATACATGAACAGATAGGAAGAATTATGGTGAGGAAGGAGGAAATAAAATTGCTACAACCTTTTTTTTATTTCAGAGTATTATGGGGGTACAAGCGCTTTGGCTACAAAATTTTTGATAAGTAATCTAGCAGTATCTATTAAAATTTAAAATGTAAATGCTCTGTGACCCATAACTCATAGTTTTAGGAATATATAACTCCATATATACAAGGATTATTATTGCTACATTGTTTATAACAAGGACAAAAAGCAACCATAATTCTATAAATAGTAAAAGGATTAAATAAATTATAGCACATCCATGCTGAGGTAGCTTTACTATCTCTTGCAAAGTTTGAGTTAGATCCATATGGATGGATAGGAAATATATGCTATAAATTGTTTACTGAGAAGGGCATATGCATAGTAATATGAGTGGTAGGGTTACACTACAGGAAATAGGTACTTTTTTTTATTGTGCTTCACTTGATTGCACTTCACAAATGTAGCATTTTTTATAAATTGAAAGTTTGGGGAACCCTGTGTCAACAAGTCTGTTGGAGCCATTTTTCCAACACCATGTGCTGACTTTGTGTCTCTGTGTCACATTTTGGTAATTCTTGCAATATTTCACACTTTATTATTATTAACATTATTATATCTGATATGGTGATGTGTGATCAGTGATGTTTGATGTTACTATTGTAATTGTTTCGGGACACCATAAGCCATGCCCATATAAGAGAACTTAATTGATAAATATTGTATGTGTGTTGACTGCTCCACTGACCAGCCATTTCTCTATCTCTCTCCCTACTCTCTGGCCTCCCTATTTCCTGAGACACAACAATATTGAAATTAGGCCAATTAATAATCAATCCTACAATGGCCTCTAAGTGTTCAAGTGAAAAGAGAAGTCACCTTCCTCAATCAAAAGCTAGCAATGATTAAGCTTAGTAAGGAAGGCATGTCAAAGCTGAGATAGGCCAAAAGGTAGGCTTCTTGTGCCAAACAGTTAGCTAAGTTGTGAATGCAAAGGAAAAGTTTTTAAAGGAAATTGAAAGTGCTAGACCAGTGAACACACAAATGATAACAAGGCAAAACAGCCTATTAGGGTATGGAGAAAGTTTCAGTGATCTGGGCAGAAGATTAAACCAGCCACAATATTCCTCAAAGCCTAACCCTAATTCAGAGTAAGTCTCTAACTCTCTGCAAGCCTATGAAGACTGAGAGAAGTGAGGAAGCTACAGAAGAAAAGTTTTAAATGGGCAGAAGCTGGTTCATGAGGTTTAAGGAAAGGAGCCATTTCCATAACTTAAAGGCATAAGGCGAAGCAGCAAGTACTGATGTAGAAGCTGCAGCAAGCTATACAGGTGATCTATCTAAGATCATTCATGAGGTGGCTACACTAAACAACAGATTTTCGATGTAGATGAAACTGTCTTCCTTTGGAAGAAGATGCCATCTCAGACTTTCATAGCTAGAGAAAAGAAGTCAGTGCCTGGCTTGGAAGCTTCAAAGGGCAGACTGACTCTCTTGATAGGGGTGAATGCAGCTGGTGACTTTAAGTTGAAGCTAATATTCATGTATCATTTTGAAAATCCTAGGGCCCTTAAGAATTATGCTAAATCTACTCTGCCCATGCTATACAAATGGGACAATAAAGCCTGCATGACAACACATCTGTTTACAGCATGGTTTAGTGAATATTTTAAGCCCACTGTTGAGAGCTACGGCTCAGAAAAAAAAAAAATTTTCTTCAATATATTACTGCTTATTAACAGTGTACCTGGTCACCCCAGAGCTCTGATGGAAATGTATAAAATGATTAATGTTGTTTTCATGCATGCTAACGTAACATAACATACATTCTGCAAACCATGAATCAAAGAGTTATGTTGACTTTCGAGTCTTGTTATTTAAGGAGTACATTTCACAAAGCTGTAGCTGCCATAAACAGCGATTCCTCTGAGCGACCTGGGCAAAATCAATTGAAAACCTTCTGGAAAAGATTCACTATTCTAGATGCCATTAGGAAAGTTCATTTTTCATGAAAGGATGTAAAAATATTAACATTAACAGGAGTTTGGAAGAAGTGGATTCCAACCCTCATGGATGACTTTTAGAGTTTCAAGACTTTAGTGGAGACAGTAACTGCAGATGTGGTGGAAATAGCAAGAGAAATAGAATTAGAAGTGGAGTCTGAAGATTGCTACAATCTCATTATGAAACTAATGGATGTGGTGTTGCTTCTTATAGATGAGCAAAGAAAGTGGTTTCTTAAGATGGAATTTACTACTGGTGAAGACACTGTGAACATTGTTAAAATGACCACAAATTATTTAGAATATTACATAAAGTAGCAGCAGAGTTTGAGAGGATTGACTGCAACTTTGAAAGAAGTTGTACTGTGAATAAAGTGTTATCAAATAGCACCACATGCTACGGAGAAATCTTTCATCAAAGAAAGAGTGGGGAATATTTCATCAAAGAATAAATGTGGCAGACTTCACTCTTGTCTTATTTTAAGAAATTACCACGGCCACCCCAACCTTCAGCAAACACCACCCTGATTATCGGGGGTTCGCGACACCCCCGATATAACCGGGTCCCTGGGCAGTGTGTGCTGCAAGAGATGGGAAAGACAAAGACATGGACACAAAAAGTAAGGTGAAAGAGTGTGGGGAAGTCAGGGGACCACCAGCATTCCCATGAGCCAGGTGGTACTGGCCGAAATCTAGTACCCTTTTTATTCTCTTTTTCATGCTATAGATTACAATGATTTCACATGAAAAGCTTGTGAGTTACAATGTGTAGAAGTTTCAAGTCTCCCCCAGAAGTTGTAAGATGTTTTAGCTAATTACTCTTTTATCTACAGAAGCAGGAACACATAGCTCATTACTAAGCACAACTACGCATTCAGGTGTGTGTAGATAGTATCTCTGAACTCAGCAGCAGTGGCCTATTTGATTGAGGAACAAAGAGATTAGAACTTCTTATTGGGAAGTTATCTTCCCATTAACTGAGGCGTTCTACTGAGAAAGGGGAGGGAAGGAACTCAACCTGGTGTTTTAAGAATTGAAGCCTGGCATCCCTTCTCCCCGGCTGACATTTTGCAATCTTCCTCTGCAGCCGTGGGTGGCTTTCATGTCAAGCCACTCTGAAGCATTTTAGGCATGAGGCCCCTCAGGCTTTAAGGTGGGAATCTGCTTTGCTGTACTCCCATATCACTGGAATGTTGCCCCAACTAGGCAGTTAACTTCTGCCCTTGTCTCAGGCTCCTGCTCAGGCAGCATTCCTTTACCTCCTCTCCTCTCATGGCCTCAGAAATGCCCAATGGTCTTATCCCCATCACCTGATCAGATAGCAGCCATCAACATCAAGGAAAAACCCTCCACCAACAACAAGGTTGCAACTTGCTGAAGGTTCAGATGACCTTCAGCATTTTTTTAACAATAAGGCATTTTTAATTAGGATATGTACATTTTTTTAAACATAATGCTATTGCACACTTAATAAACTACAGTAAATCACGAACATAACTTTATATGCACTGAGAAACCAAAAAAATATGTGTGACTTGCTTTATTGTCCTATTCCCTTTATTGCAGTGGTCTCAAACCAAACCCACAATATCTCCAAGTACTACTTTAAAGAGGTTAACAAAATAATACTACCTTTTTCTATATGTGTCTTAAATCAGAGTAATGTTTTATTGGCCTATTGAAAGAATCCTCTCATCTGACCTTCCATGATTATTATTCTGTCTCTAGCTTTGTTTTCCTCTTTATTTGGCTAACTATATCATTATGACAGCAGGCTCAGGAATTGCCAATCACATTTTGATTACATAACTTTTTGAACTTTGTTTAGTGGGGTTTGGAGAAGCCTGTCATCTGTACTTGGAGATTTGAAGCTCACCCCTAAATGAATGTGATGTGAAATTAATTTGCAATAGAATGAATTTGAAGCTAGGATGAAAGCCAGTTCCTTTGCTGGTTTTCAAAATGAATCTTTTGCTGAATCTAATACTGGAAAAACTTTGTCAGAGACACTTCAGAATGTTCAACCTCATTTATTGTTTCCCATTTCATTTAGTGAATAAGACATTTATATTAACAGACACTTTAATGATTGAGCAGTGTTTATTTTTATTTTAACATTAATGGTGCTACTTAATTTTTCATTAGTAAGAGCTATGTAATCACTTATTTAAAATGATGTGACTCTTAACAACGTAGGCATGTTGGGACTCCTAATTGTAAATTAAGCAAGTGTATTTTGGATATTTATTACTTTTAATGATAAAATGTATACAACAAATAGTTACTGAGCAACTATTATGTGCAAGACAGTAGGTTGCTGTGAGAGGACTGGCATATGGTTAAATGGAATTAACTGAGTACTTATCCTTTGAGTCATTAGATTCTACAGGGATATTAGCAATGAAAAATGAATTCTGTGCTCATCAGCATGCTCTAAATGGCATAAAATGTCCCTTTGTTAGAAAAAGACAAGAGAGAGAAATGATTATTTCCTCCCACCAAAGTATTGTTTGATGACTTATCCATCACTCCCTCTAGAATGAGACTGTTGATATGGTTGAATTTGCTCTTGAATTTCCAGGTATAAAGATATTATTTCCTAAGCATGTGCCGGTATCTAAAAGAGGCAAGGTAATTAGTTGAAAGAGATAGAACTGGATTCAAGTTCTGACCTATGGCCACTTATTCCCTCAGCCACAGTTCCCTTTTGTATAAAGTGAATATATCTCAAGGAATTATCAGCTCCAGCCCTTCCTTCCATAAGACACTTCTCAGATTGGGGGTCCAAGGATGGGGGGAGTCTGAGAAGCCTTGCTTGGGTAATTGTGCCCTCCTTTGCTGAAGGTAGGAGAAGGTCTCTGGATTGAGAGTTCCAGCATTTCAAGCAATAGCAGAGGCAGAGGCCCCAAAGACAGGAGGAAGCGATAACGGGGTGTCAAAGTGCTGATGCTCTCTGGGATAGCAGTGCTTCTCAAACTGATGAAGGGTGAAAATACTTTTCTTCCCCCTGCCCCCAAGTCTTTGCATATTAATACTTTTTTAAAAAGACATGCAAAATGCAAATCTATTTTAAAATTATTAATTGCATGTCTGATTGCTAACAAACTCTCTCAATGTTTGCTCTCCCTTTGCGGTGATCTTGTCTCAGACCACATTGACAGGTGCGAGGCTCCACTCTTCCTTGCTGAGGAAAATCCCTGTGCATGCACCTCTGGGATCCCTCCATGTCTCACCTTGCAGTCTCTTCTAGGTCCTCTGCTCCTGTGGCATCACCTTCACCAGTCTGAAGAAATTTCAAGATCTTCCTTTTAAAAATTGAGTAACATCTTACCAGGGGTTCTCACCCTCAAGTTCTTCCGTGGCACTCTGCTGAGTTCAAAGGGTTCATTCCTTTGTGACCCTCTGAACTCAGCGACACCCTTCACAGTGACATACTTCCTTTGTTCTCCAGTGGACCCTGGCACCTCTTTTTCTTTCTCTAGGTCAGTCTTCTGAAAGAGGTGCTTCCCTAAGGTTCTGGACTAGATATCAGGCTCTGTGCACTTCAAAAAGGTGTATTTCAGCATTTGCACTGGAGTTAGGAGGTGTTTACTAAGATTTCATTCTATCCCTTATGGGAGAATGGGCTGATCATAAGATCATTGCGTGTATATATTTTGAATAATGTCTGGGAGATGGTAGCAACCTGGAGCTTCTTAGAGATCATTCTCATGATTTCCCTTTGAAAGTAGACAGTATTAACCAATTTGCTAAAAGAAGAAATCAACCATTACTTATGTGTAAAATTAAGGGATGAGCAACTGCTTTTGTTTTCTCCACTTCTTCTCACTCTATGTCCCTTGCTTGTAACTGGAGCTGAGGCAGGCATGAGGCATGGAGCTATAGAATGAGGGAGTCAATAGCTATATTTCTTTTGTGAGTGACAGGTACCTTAACTTCTCTGACCCTCTGTGTCCTCATTGGTTACATTAGGAGGTTAGGCACCATGATCTATTAAGTCACTTTTCAATTCAAAAGTTTTGTTTAACCTATGACATTCCCTTTCCTGGGGTCTTGGTTACTTATTAACCCCATTTTCTTGTTTTATTCTAGCACTTGTGTTCTGATTAGTGGCCAATAAAATGACATTCAGAACTTCAGCTAAGGTACAGTAAGGTAAGACGCTTTTTCTAGTTGAGTTTTTTGCTTGAAATAAAAGAGACTGATGGCCTGATCTGTGAGAACATATTCATGAGGAATACAAATTTACAAGTTGGGATTTTTCAGCACAATTTATAATTGTTACTGCCAGTCATGCTCAATTTTTGTGACTTAATAAAGCTAGCTAGTGTTCATTTGTTCATCAAATTCAAAAGTATAATATAAAGACATGTTTATTCATATTTGAAATAAGTTAACTTTATTTCAAAAGCTCATTTTTTTTTTTATTTCAGCATATTATGGGGGTACAGATATTTATGTTACTTATGTTGCCCTTGCCCCCCCCCAAGTCCGAGTTTCAAATATGTCCATCCTTCGGGTGGTGCGCATTGCACTCTTTGTGTATGAAAATACCCGT
>NW_012152618.1:278172-315777 GCF_000956105.1 Propithecus coquereli | reverse complement strand
TATCGATTTGCGTATGTTGAACCATCCCTGCCTCTCTGGGATGAAGCCCACTTGGTCATGATGGATTATTTTCTTAATAAGCACCTGGATTCGGTTAGCCAAAATTTTGTTGAGAATTTTTGCATCTATATTCATAAGGGATATTGGTCTGTAGTTTTCCTTCAAAAGCTCATTTTTATCTTAGTAACAATGTGGGATTTTTTTTGAAATAATGAAAAATGTTAGAATTACTAGTATATATACTGTGGACCTTATAGCTTGTCTAATTCTTAGAAGCTTAAAGAATTATCCTTGATTTATATTGCCTTTATTCAGAACGCTGTGCAAAATCTGATTGTGAACATAAACAGCAACATTGTGAAAATGCTCAATCGTTTTTAAATGTTATCATTAATTATATATAAACAAAATGTTTGTGCCCCCATAATATTCTGAAATAAAAAAATGAAATAAATAATAATACTTGCCCTGTTCAGCAAACACTGCTACTATCCCAACCCAAATTCCATTCTCCCCTTCATCCTTCCTAACAAAATCCTGGTGTTGTGACAGACAGCAAAGTGCCCAGTTTAAAAGTCATCATCTTCTGGGACTCTTTTACTGTGGCCATGTGACCCAGCTCTAGCCAATGAGCTCCCAGTCCTGGGCCCTGGGAAGAGCTTCCCTTCCTGAATTACAAGAGCAGACCTTTAAGAGGAGAATTCTTTGGGAATGTTTTCCTTTGTTCCTATCCCATATTCCTATCTTGAAATGACAAGGATAAAAGCCACAACCAGGGATACTGGGGCAGGAAGATAAAATGAGCTTGAGTTCGGGCCAGATTTCTTGTTGTATGAGACACATACACCCCCTAACTTTTCTGACACTCTGAGCCAAATGTGGACTTAGCTGATTCAGCAGCCTTCATATCTGGGCATCATGTTAGACGTGTTACCATGCTTTACTTAATCTTCAAAATAGGACTATCCAGGTGAATATTTTTATCCCCATTTTATATATGAGGAAACAGAAGCTCTGAGATGTTGAGAACTTTGTCCTATGATAGTAAGTGGTGCAGGTGAGGTTTGAACTTGGACCTGCCAGGTGCCTTTCCCTGTACGCTGCTGCTCCAAGGCTGGTCCTAACAGTATGGTGCCAGGAGCCTGTGCTATCACTGATTAGATTTTATAGTTAGTCCTTGGGCATTGTCAATTCACCAACCCCTTGAATACAATACCCTTCAATAATTTCCAAGAATTCCCATTAGATTATCCATTTATAAAACTAAGAAAACTAAGGATATTCCTGTATAACAAATAAATAAATAAATAAATAAGAAAAGAGAAACCTCTGGTTTGGGGGAATCAGGTTGAATTGGAATTGCTTGCGAAAACTAGGGAAGGAAATATTAATTCTCAGCATTTTTTTGTGTGTTTTGTTCTTTTGAAATAGGAGTTTAGATCTAATGGTCTAAGTGTGGCCACCACAACTCAGCTTTTAACCTACATTCCTAATATTAAGTATCCTCCTAACCATTTCCATTAATTCACTCGTGCTTATTTGATTCAGGAAAAAACAATGCAAGTAAAAGATAAATTACATAATGAAATTCCTTTCCTGAGAAACTCACGCAAGGCACTGAGTAAGGCACAGAGCTGAGTCTGGGGGCAGGGGTGTTGGATAATGGAAAAATCCCTGGTCTGGAAAATGAGACCCTGGGAGTGCAGGGGGTAGCCCAGCTCTTCTGTGGCTTAAAAAGAAAAAAAAAAAAAAGTCATCTCTCTGGGCTTTTGCTCCTTATTTGTACACTGAGAGTGTAAGATATTCTGATATGTTGTTGGTACACAATAGTGGCTTACCTCCTCAGGTCTCCTTTGCTAATGCAAGGATCTGCTCTCATATTTATCAAAGTCACAATTTTCTTTTCTGCCTGTCTAACCTAAGAGTTATCAGGTATTTTCCTTTTCCTTTACTTTCTTGCAAAGACATCCTGAATCTCTTGTCTCTTTTATTACAACTCTACTCCAAGTCATCAACCTATCTTGCTTGGACAATGGCATTAGTTTTCTGGTGGTCACCTGGCTTGACACACCAAAATATTGGTGCAAAAGGAATCATGGTTTCCGTGAGTTTTACTGTACGTTCTGTTGACAACCAACGTCTGCTTTTGGGAAACCTTGATCACATCTTGTTAATCTATCTGATACTTGCTCAAAACCCTTCAACTCCTTCCCCCACATTTCAAATAAAACCCAAATGTATTACCATGACTTACGAATCTGATACGATCTGGTTTCTACTGGTGCCTTTCTCCCCGGCTTCCTAAACTCCAGCCTCCCTGTCTTTGTTTCTTGAATGCTTCTCTTTGTTCTTTCCCTTCAGGGACCTGGCACAGAGTCCCTTGGCTTGCAGTGCTCTGTCCCTGCCCCTTGCGACCATGAGGCCCTTCCTTTCAGAACTCAGCTTCTGTGACCTCCCCTAATCACTCTCTCTAAATGACCCTTCTCCTAGGCACCCAGGTTTAATTCCCTTTAAAAACTGGGAGCTTTATTTTTTTAAGTCATATTTGAATACTCTCTTATTGACAAAATACTTACCTATATAGCTTAAGAGATTTGGATAAGACATGAAGAATTCTGTCACACGTGTTTATAATTCATTATTTATCTCTCACCATAATATGATCTAAGCTCCACGAGGGCGAGTCCTTGTCTGATTTCTTCACTGCCAAAACCACCATGCCTGTAATGATACCTGTTCCCTGCAAGACGCTTAGTAAATATTTATTGAATAAATGAATGTAGAGTCAGAAAATGCCCTAGGTTAAATATCCCAAAAGAAATTGAGCAGTTCTTGTAGATGCCCCCAACATATCTATTGCTTAGATGGAAAGAAAAAAGATAGAGAAAAAAATGAAAAAACAAACTGGGGAGAAGAACAGAGTGACCAGCAGTGGTCTGAATAGAAGATAGCAGTAACTCCTTGGGCAGAATCACTTCAAGCATCTTTACTCGGTGACATTTCTGATCTGTAATGATGGGTGACAGGGCTCAGTTCTTTGGATCGTACGTAGATTTATTGGCACATTGGCAACAAGAGATGTTTGTTGAATGAAGGCCTGAAGCAATGAAATAATAAATTATTGAACTGCTAGGAGCAAAAATTTGCCCCCCTTTTTTAATGGGCATGATAATATTCCCGTGGGGCCAATATTTAGTCATGTTGGTAACACACATTGCAGATACAATGAGTGTGAAAAATGCTCCATGAAACAGAATGCAGTTACTGTGCGACGCGTCTCCCTCGGAGCATTTCAGAGTTTGTTCCATCTTCAAGTAAATTGTCACAGAGACTCTCCAGAGTGGCACACCGTGCTAATGTATTAAAAATGCTGACAGGAAAATGAAAACTATAAAAATGTCTTAACTGTCAATTAAATGATGTAGCCTCGTGGTTAGATTACAGCAATTCGGGGGCTTTTTGTTTTCTGCCAATTGAGATTTGACAGCTGTTTATAAAATATTTACATTCTGATCTCAGTCACATTGACAGCACTTTTGGGTCTTTGGAAGATGATAATTATATGTTAGGAAAATGGTAAAAAAATTTTTGAAGCTAATCTGTTGAGGAGAAAAATCTGTGTTTAAAATAGTACAAAGGAAGGGCACCCACTTTATTAAAGGATATATGTCTAATAAAAATCAGAAATAGCAGATATATGTGATCCAAAAACACAGTATATGTAATATAAGAGAACATTTTCCCCAGCCCTTCCTGTCCTGGGTACTTCAGCTTTTCTTATAGAACTCTGTGGAACTGGATACCTACCTCTCACCCTTTTCACTTTACTGTACCCATAAAAATGTCAATATTTGTATGGTATGTGGGTAAATTGGATAGGATTTTGGAGTACCTATATGGAGCTTTTTGGGAAAAAAAACCTCAGTAAGTATTTTTGGTATTAAATGAAGAGGAAATAAAAAGTATTGGGAAGAACACTATCGAATTTATATAGAATTTCCAAATAAAATATTTTAAAGTGTTATAATGAAAAGCTTAAATGAACATGTTTTTATTATCAGATATTATATTAGAAATAGTGATCAGTATACAACTATTATATATCAATTTTTTAAAATACCAAAAAAAGAATTAGTGACTTGATTAATGGTCTCGTCAAAGCCTTGATAGTCACTATCTGTGTGATGCTTTGTAAGAACAAATAGATAATAGAAAATGTGGAAATTTATTTTATTATTTTAGCCATTTAGGAGTTTCCTGTAACTGAAATGATATAGAGTCTAACAGCTATTACTGTCTTTCATTGATAAATGGAATGTCGAAACTTTGTGGGATGAGGCAAATGATTTTGGAGTCCAACCTAAATTTATAGTATCAAGTATTTCAAAAATTTCTGGCAAGCATATATTCATTTATGGCCCTTATTCTGCACATGGCTTGGACCCCCCAAAAAGAGGGGTCAGCTGCAGGTGGGCAGAAGTGGACTTGACCCTGACATCTACAGGACTAGAAACTAAAGTACAATTGGAGGTCACAGGAGCACACCCCCTTCCCACTCTCTTCCTTTCTCTTCCCTCCCCTGGCTCTGTCCTATGCCCCCAGGGTCTTCACCCTCAGCCTGAAAGTCCAAACACCTCTCCACTGCATCATGCCTACCCTTTGGCCACATATTTGGATCCCAGGTGCATAAGGGGAATGCATTTGGTGAAGAGATCACTCTGTGCCCTAGACATGAACAGACTGTGAGCTTTGGGAGTGGAATTCCAGGGACCTGGTGTGAAGCCTGGGCCCCCAAGCCTGGCCTTCCCAGCCCTTACTCTTCTCGATTGTTCACCATGATCTTTGGCAAACTCAACCTCTTGTTCTTCTATCAGCTCACAGCCCCTTGTCTATGATGGGCAGTGGCTCACTCTGTGGCTGGGTAATGAACTTGACATCTGGGTGGCAGCGTCCACCTCAGCTGCACTCAGAGTATCATAGAAGAGAGGCAGGATCCAAGTGTCCCCATCATGTTTGCAGCCCGTCTAGACCTGAGACACAGCACCAGAATTGGCTCAGCCACACCTGCCTCTGAGGCCCAGTGCCCCAGCCCAGGCCCTGCCAGCCGCTGGGGTCTGGGGGTATTGGCGTCTCTCTTGTACACCAGGGCAAAAAGGTACATTAGGTGGATATAGAAAATGCAATAGTCCTCTACAGATATTGTAATACTTCATATGAGCACAGAATAAAAAGCAAAATTAAAGTTTCCAGAGATGATCCACATGGAAACAATTCATTTTAAAGAAACCATGCTTAAATTCTCAGAGGAATATTTGGACTAAAAGGAAAAGAAAATCCAAACCAGGAACAAAAAATAAAACATAAAATAATAGATGGTATTTTTAAGTAAAAGAAACATTTGAGAAAAAAATGCCTATGTTATGCTATACACAAAACAAATACAATGCAAAAAAATCAAAATAAGTTGGTTAAATTATCAAACTGTATTACAGATGGTGTTTACAACAAAAATAAAAATAGCATCAGAATATGGACATCAAAAATAAAATAAATATTATTGAATGACTATAAAACATTTTAACGAAAGAGCAGCCATAGAAAACCAAGAGTAATCAGGTGAAATAATACAGGGGTTTACTTTCATAAAATACAGGGTTGGAGTGGCACTTTTTAACTGAAACAGGGTTTTGGACATAGTTCTATAACATGAAGAAATTAAATTACATTCCAAGAAAAATGAGAGAGCACTTAGAGTTACAATAAATAATTTTTAGAAATGGACTTGAAAATCAAAGGCACAACTTTTGTACCAAACAACATGCAGCCTTTATGCAAGTATAGGACGAAATAAATTCAAAGCACATAGAAGAATGTATTGAAAAGAGAGATTATAATGTGATCAGAGGAAAAGATGTGTTGTGTATATGTGTAATATTTACATTCCAGTGTACCATAGCAAAAAAAATCAATTTTACACTGTTTATTATTATTCTGAGGCTACAAACCCTATCCAATTTTGACATGTCCTTTCAGGAAACTAGTTATTCAATTCCTGCTTACGTTCCCAAGATAGAAATTTTGAATGATCTATACTAATGCTTTAGCACACAGCCTCTATCTTTGAAGAGCTTGCAATCCAGTTTCAATGACAAGCTATACATGTATTTTTAAAAAATGCTATGAGTGTTAAATATGACACCAGATGTCACTGATGTCACCAAGTTGTCATGGTGTATAGTTTGTATATTTGGATGCTTTTCACAGTGATAGGCACATATAAGTGCTTTTGGAAAATGTTTATGAAAATGATGTGTTAATTGGCATGCCAAGATAGAATAAAAAGTAATATTATTATATGGTTTTAGGGGCATAGGGATACTCCTCTATAAGAAGGTGGTATTTCATGACACTTGAGAAAGAGCAGGATTTATGTAGGTAGAAAGAAACCAGAGGGCCCTGCAGGGGGTCATAGATAAGAAGTAGAATGCAAGTGACAGCTTTGGGGTTGTGATGTGTGTGGGTGTGGGTGAGAGGGCTGTCGGGGCAGGGAAAGGCAAGTAAGGCCAGCATGAGAAGGACTTTGTATACTTTAAAGAGCTTGGATTTTATCTTAAAAGTAACAGGCTACCACTGAAACAGTTTGAGTGAGGAATAACATGAGGATAATTAACTGGGCAACCATTTATGACAATAGACTGAAAGTGGGGAAGTATGTACATAGATCACTTTTGTGGGGAAAGAAGAGATTCAAGACTAAGCAAGGAGAACTGGCAGCAGGGTGAGGAAAGGATAGATACAGAAGACACCATGAAGAAGTCTGGATCTTATTTCTTCCTCCCTACATCAGTTTTGTATTGCCCTCTTTTGTGTCTGCATACTTTTTAGTTCTTTTGATTATTTGTCTTTCATTTGTAAATGCAAATAGGTTTGAATCATAAAAAGAAAAACAAACACCACCATCCCCTATATTCCGCTTGGCCTTCAGTCTCACCCGCCTTCTCTTCCCCTCACCACTGGGTGACCCCACTCCTCCAGTTCACTTTGTCGTCTTCCCTGCACTCCTCAAACCACTGCAGTTTGACCTCAGATCCTACCACCTCACTCCAACTGCAGTTGCCGAAATGAGTAAAGACCTTCTAGTTGATAATAGAACATTTGGTCCCTAACTTTCTTGACTTCTCCGCAAATTTTGCTACCACTGACCTTTTTGAAATTCTGTCTTTCCTTGGATTCCAAGGACCATCTCTCTCCTTGAATCCCCTTGATTTCCTTTCCTCTCATCAATTTCTTCCTATTTTTTTCTTTTCTTTTATTTCGATTGCTTTTTTTCTTCTGTCTACTACTAAAGTGAGAAATCCCTTCCCTGTCCCCCCAAAGTTCTGTTCAGAATCTTTTCCTTCTTACTTCACTTAACTTTCAGGCTTAAACTATGACTTTGAGCCCAATGACTCAAATCTATGCCTCAGCCTAGACATTTTTCTCTAGTCCACATCTAAATACCCAACTGGACAATTCCACAGGGGTTTTTACCCTATACCCAAATCAGGATGGCGAAACTGAACTGTGATTCTCTCTACTGCTTCGTACCTGCATCCTAGCCCTCTGTGCGTCATACAGGTGCAACACCCACACGGAAAACATCCCTTTAGTCTTTCTGAAATGAAAATCTAATCATAATTCAAATTGAGTCACTTCCTAGCTGGCTTGGCATTACTAACTTCTATGTCTCTTAGTTCTCTTATCTATAAAATGGAAAAAATAATAGTGCCTGGCTCACAGGAATGTTATAAAAATAGTAACTGGCACAATGTAAGCCCTCAATAAACATTAACTATTTCACTGTTTGAAATAATCAGACTCCCATTGACTTAAAAAGAAAAAGAAAAACAAAAACAAAACTCCTTAGCATGCTATTTGATTTTTTGCTTAATTCTCAAGCTTCATTTTTCACCATTTCCTCACCTCCACCCTGCCCTCTACCCTTGAAGAAAGACCCTCTAGAGCAGGAGTGGGAAACCTTTTCATGTTGGAAGGCCACATTAATTTTGCTGTGATCAAATAAGGCCACATTCAAGAGACTTCAATTAGATATACTTAAAAATGTACATTATTTTCTAAAACTTTACTGTGTATGTAATAATTTCAAACAATGAAAACTAATTAATTTTAAAGTTAACTAACCCTTTAAGGACTTTGTTGTATCTGCATTTTGTTAGAAAGCATTTGAATATTTGATTGCAGCATGGAGGTCCGCAGTTTCAGATGATCCTCTAGATGGGTATCAGTCATTTGTGACCTTAAGGGCATCTTGATTTGGGTTAAGTAGGAGAATGTAGATTCTCAGCAATAACTGGTGGAAAAACAAAAAAGCGTTTTTGGGGGCATGTGTCCGAAGGCGTGGGTATTCTACTGCATTTTTCCATATTTCAATTGGATCTCTCTTAGCATCAAACAATGACTTTAAAATGTCATCTACTGGGAGTTCAATCCATTCTATCTGTAGTTCTTTAGGTGCCTCGGTGGTATCCACTAGGTGAGGCTGAAATGCTAATTTCAGTGTGATGTTATGATTCTCAAAGTCAGTGAACCTTTCATTATATTCTCCAATTAATATGTCTATAACAGCTGCATATTCATCAAGTGATTCACATATATCATGCTGCTCATCAGTGACCTTTGCTAACTGGGAAAATGTTCACCTGAAATTTCCTTTTATATAAGAAGTGTTTTGAAAAAGGATAGCTTTTTTCAAAATGCTTGGAATTTTTGCCAAATATCATATATAGATTTAGTTTTACTTTGCAAAGAAATATTCAAGTCATTTTGGTTTGATATATCACACAGAAATGCTACATTCCTATAGAAATCTTCTTTCAATAATTCACGTTGCTGATTCTGTTCTTCATAAAATGTAACTGTCTGTTCTCACAGAGAGAAAATTTTGGCTAACACCTGTCCCCGTGATAGCCAACCCACTTTAGAATGATGCCACAAATACACCCTGAACACCTCATCGTTCAACTTTAGTATATTACAAAACTGATGATGCTATGTTGCATTTGCCTGGATATGGCTAACAATACTTATAACTTGTTGCAAAGTTTCACTTAAAGTAGTAGCTTTAGCACAGATATTTTGCTGATGCAAGATACAATGAAAAGAAATGAGAGCATCTGGATCTGTTGAGACTTTTTTAAATCTTTGCAATAAACTCTTCATGTTTTCCTGTCATGGAAGGTGCCTTTCGGTCTGTACATAACACTCACTAAATTGACCAAATTCAGTACAACTTGACGACATTTATCTTGAAAGTTGTTGAAGATAATCATTCCCTGTGTTCTGTTTGCAAGAGTGCCCATAGTGAGTAACTTCTTCGTAGCAAAGAAAATCTTCTGTTATGACCTGAATTAAGTATAAAACCTGCTCTGAGTCAGTATCAGTGGATTCATCCAAAGTGCTCAAATAATATGTATTTTCCTTTTGAAGTATTGCATGAAATTGTTCTGTCAAGTCGAAGGCTAATTCGTGCTGCCGATCAGTTATGGTTCTCCTTGAAAGAGGCAGTTGTTTGTACTTTGAAATGTTATTGAGGTCTAAGCATCCTACAACTTTGACAGTGCATTCTTTCACAGTTTGTACATCACTGAATGGCTTCCCTTTTTCCCCAAGTATATAAGCTACTTTATAAATTGCTTCAGTGGCATTATTTCCAAGTCTTATTGCTGCTTAAAAGAATTTTCTTTCCTTCTAATTTTCATCTTTTAATTTCTGCAGTACAACCTTTCACACCTCTCCCTCTAATTTAAAATATTCGTGGTCCTTAGGAGTGTTATAATGCTGATGAGCATTGAATTTCTTTAATGTTGATATCGCAGTATCACAAAGCAAGCAAATCATCTTATCTTTAGCAGAAACAAGATAATATTGCAATCCCCAATTCTCATTAAAAAAAATCTGTTTTCTTCCTTCAGCATTGTCTTGGTCTTTTTTGACATGATGGGCTGTTAAGCAGACAAAATTAAAAAATACTGTCGAGCTGTGCAACTATTCACAAATTCCACTTCAAACGGAAACACAGTGCACCGTTGTCGAAAGCTGGTAACAGACTGGCGTACTCGACCCCCATAACTGCCACCAACCAGACTCATGTGGTAGTGGCGCCAGTCAGGTGGGGGAAGTTAGAACTAAATCATGAGCGTAGCAGCCGTCAATTTAGCCCTTCCGGCTTACTGATGTTTTAATTGTGCTGGTCAAACTGGGAGGATAATTTTGTTGAAACTTATTTTATTCTTTGGCATTTTAAATACGTTCATTTTAAAAATAAAATAAAAATATAAAAGATGAACAAAAATTTGTTAGTAAAAATAAAAGGTTTTGTTTTGTGAAATTTGGGTTCAGTCAAAAGGCTGCACTTAAGTACCTAGAAGGCCACATGTGGCCTTAAGGCTACAGGTTTCCCAGCCCCGCTCTAGGATGCCTGCTCTGCCCTACGCACCCCCAGACTCAACCGTGCCTCTTCCTCTTACTAGATCGTCACTTAGCTTTGATAATTTCCACTGTTGCTCCAAAGTGTATTCAAGATACATCTTCCTGCCGCCCCTTCCCCAAGTCTAAATTAATTTCCCCCTGTGCTCCTAGAGAGCCATTATCTCAGAGTGCTCCCTCTACACTGCCATTGTGTGTGCATCTTTATCTGCTCTCAGACAAAGGCAGCTGTTTGATGGTAGAGGACACCCTATTTATCTTTAGGTGGTTTTTAGTGGAAGTATAAGAGCAGAGCATGGACAGCAGAAGAGAATAAGCGTAGGATGCTTCAAACGGCCTTCAGTGGAGCCAGCCATAGCCTTCTTGCCCCCCTGTCTGGGTCTGGTAGCTGAAGAAGGGGAAGTCTGAATAGGAGAGTGCAAAAGGGACTATGGCGATGTCAAGGGTGAGGTAAACTTTGGGTAAAACAAAGATGTGAGGAAAAGCTGCAAGCCAGTCGGCAGATTGTTTGTAGTGGACTAGTGTGGAAGGGGCTGACACAGGGCTGCTGGCGAGACAGAAGAGCTCATGCTGACTTGGTGACGTTTGTATCTGTATAAAATCTTCTGTACAAAGATTCAAAAGAAGAGAGAATTTCAGTCTCGACTGAGGAATGGACATGACTGACACATAAACCAGTGACAGTAACTTTGACATATAAATAAGTTTCATCGAGTCACAGTAGTTTTTGGCTATAGTATACATGTACGCACACATCTATATATGTGTATATTTAGTGCCATGCATATTAGTGTTTTACATATACACATTTTAATGTATTATGATCATAACAGTAGACAGTCTTTATTATAGAAATGTTTGCAATCTGTGCTATGGTCTGAATGTTTGTGTCCTCCAAAAATTCATATGTTAGAATCCTAATCCTCGAGGTGATGGTGTGAGGAGGTGGGGCCTTTGGGAGGTTATGAAGGATTAGTGCCCCTGTAAAAGAGGCCCGAGGGAGCTTTTTGCCCTTCTGCTATGTGAGTACTCAGTGAAAGGGCGCCGTCTATGAGCCAGAAAGACACCAAGTCTGCTGGTGTCTTGGTGTGGACGCACTCAGCAGCCACAGAAATCGGTAACTTTCTAAAGAAGATTCAGAGAGAGAAAGTGATTTGTGATTTAGAGGCAAAGTTTTAAACTGAATTTGTAAAAGAATGGAAGCCAGTTAAAGCCTGATGGTGTGGCCAGGGACCAGCATTTCATTTGAAGCTGACATATTTAATAAAAATGGATTCATTTTCACTTCACTAAAGGTTAGGGGAGATTTTGTGTGTGCATGGGCACATTTGACAACAAACATCTACAGAGGCTAATGAGGTTTTATATTGGGAAGTGACGTTAATTACCACATTATATCACAGCATCTGAACCAGTGCTCGAAACAAAGTTAAAACAAAGTAAACTATATTTATTCAATTAAATAAAATACTATGTTTTGTAGTGTCACACAAATAACATAAAAATAGTACATTAAAACATATATGTGTGTAAATGTATATATACATATATATATGCATAAAGGCAGGTGTCTTGGTTTTTCAAATGGAACATGAGGATCATGACAGCAAACATAGCTCAGTGCCTAGTGCAGAGTAGGTGTTGGACAGCAATGAATGAATAAATGAACGAATGAAGCACACATTTGGAACTTGTGTAACTTATATTGGAGATCCTCATCTCAGAAAAACATATTTTCCCCAGGAAAAATAATAAGGCCCTGAGGTGGATTTGTAATACTGGGAATGTAAAGGAAAGGGCAGCAATTTGGAAAAAAATGCCTTTCTAATAGATTCACATTGACTTTTTCATGTCAACAAGAAGCTTTGATATTATAGGAAAATAAAAATAATTCACCTCCTACTGGACATTGTTCTTGCCAAGTTTCTTCTTTAGATATATTTTTTTATAAAAGTTGGTGTGAGTAGAAGTGCAAATATACTAGTTACTTGTTCTATTTTTATGTTCCTGTACAGGGAAAGAGAAAAAGGAAGAGTTCTATTCATTCGTCATACTCTGAGACTTATGGTAGTTTGCTAATTATAAGTTCTATTGTCTTGATCTCAAAAGGAATTCAAGAGATGAACCAAGTATAGTAAGGTCTCCCAGACCCCAGTGATTACACAGCTGCAAAATTTGTAGCCGAAATGTCAGCCTGCCTTAGTATTTTTGCAGGCCAAAAGGCCAAGCAAATTAAAGTCAAACTGTTTCTCATTTCTTACAAAAATTTGCAAGACCTAATAGAGCTCAAAACTGCATCAGAAACTTCAGTCTCTTCTTTGACCTCCTGGACTGTTGGCCAAGTTAGGTTTTTTCCATCTGTTGAATGGGAGATCATCTTTCATGTATCCCTGCCTTTCTAACAAAAGCTTTGGAGCTCTCTGGTTTCAAAATATCTTCATAGAATCCAAAATTAAACATATTTTGGATGTCCTTATGCACATGGCTTTGGGACAGCTCTCTCTGCTGGTGTGATTCTTTAAGCCAAGGATTAGCTGCCTTCATCCCACTTTTTCTCAAACTTTGGTGTCCACATGACTTTTCTTCTCTAGAGTTAGTTCATTGTCCTGCACAATCAGGCATAATATTAGTGTGATCTTGAAATGCTTCCTCTGTACGGATAGTCTTTCTAACGACTTCCCAAGTAATATGTAATAAGCAATTGACATAATGTCAGTTGATTGTCCTTTTGGTAAAAATAAATATTAAGAAAATGCAAAGAAAAAGAATTGACATAAAAATTTTGGTGTTAGGAATATTAGTGATTAAGTTTTTTTTTATTATTTTTTACATCTTTACTTCTTCATAATGAACAATACTACTTACATGAGTTAAAAAAGATATTACTAAAAATATTTTTGTTTCCTTTTTTGTTGTTGTTGAGACAGTCTCACTCTGTCGCCCTTGGTAGAGCACAGTGGCATCATTGTAGCTCACTGCAACCTCCAACTCCTGGACTCAAGCGATCCTTCTGCCTCAGCCTCCCGAATAGCTGGGACTACAGGCGTGGGCCATGACACCCAGCTGATTTTTCTATTTTTAGTTGAGACTAATATTTCTATTTTTAGTAGAGATGGTGTCTCATTCTTGCTCAGGCTGGTCTCCAACTCCTGAGCTCAAGAGATCCTCCTGCCTTGGCCTCCCAGATTGCTAGGATTACAGGCATGAGCCACCGTACCCGGCCTATTAAAAATATTTTTGTAATCAGAGTAATTATACTTTATTTTTATAACTTCTGTATTTTATTTACAAAAGAAATATTCCTTGAAATACATGATGATTATTTGCATTAAAAAGTTACTTTCTCATATATCAATGTTTTTCAAAAATTTGGATTTTAAAATCGTTTAGGGTCTGATACAAAATTATGAACTATTGGTTTTGAAAATGAAGGCTATTAAAAAAGCAACTAATCTTTGTTGTCAGCCTTTTTAAGAAAAAGGAAAGATATTGTATAACACTATACTGGTAGAAAGAACCTAACCTTAGAATAAACATGGACCCATCCCAAGAAAAGGCAACAGCTGCATTTGAACCAACATGTATATCTGTATATGTGTATAACATTTCAATTCTAATAAAATTGTGTGTTATGACATTATATTGGATAGAACTATTTTGGAGATACCCATTTTACAGTGGAACATGAAGAGGAACTGGAATACCTGAAGTGTCCTAATGCTCTCTCTACATCACTGCTATTGTAGAATTATCCAGTTTTACATAAGCATGTTGAGGAAAATAGAAAAAATACTCAGTATTATTGCACTCAATTTGCAATGTTTCAGGTCAACTGAGAGATACCAAAGTAGAACCAACAACCCTATCAATTTTTTCCCCCTGCAGAGCCTGGCATTAGGAAGCTGGGCTATCAAGGTAGGCTCAGCAGTGATGCCCCCTGATGACTCAACACAGCAAAGTCAGCAGCTGGCAGGAACTATTTCTCAAGGTTGGAGTGAGAACAGGCATTTGAGAAGCTCTTTTTTTCCTTTAATTGCCTCTTTATACTCTGACATCTTTTTCCCTCAGTCAGAAATATATTTAAGCTACAAAATCTCATGATAAAATCACTATAATACCATTTTGAATTATGATTTGAAATATGGACAGGCAAATCACTGAACCTCAGAAAACGTTCACGTTGGTATGTTACCTTTTAAAATAAAGCACAGTCACATAATAACATCATCTGTCTCCAAAGCCCTTGATTACTTCGTGGGTTTAATTTGTCCCTTATATAATTAGTATATCCACATCATTCTTTACTATTCTTTGGAGAGACATCGCAATTTTTAATCTTTTTTTTTTTTTACCCTGACAGCCACGTTATTGTAGAATTTCTTTAAAAATCTGAGAGCAATGGAATGTACTTTATTGAGGCTATTTTAAAGTGGTCTGTTCTGTGCCCCTTCTTGTTAATTTTAATTTGACATTTATAATTTGCTTTTTTGATGGTTCTGTCTCTCAAATAGGAAAAGTTCCTGAGACTCAGTGTTTAATATTTAATACGTTTGAGACTAATTTTTTAATCTGAGGGCTGATTGACTTTGGGGGCTTCAAGCAATAAAGTGAATTTATCAAAATAGATCTGTAGCTTTACCATCCTCTGTGTGAATCACAATGTAATTGTAGTATTACTTATACAAGATTTACAGATACTTTGTATGTCTCATACTAACTACTAGGTCGAATGGTGGGTGTTGTGTTGGAAACCATCCCAAGGTTTCTTTGGCCTCAACCAGAAGGAATGTCAGGATTGATTTGTGATGTCTACAAAAGGCACAAGAGCCAAAAGTCACAGCATGGTACTGGGGGGTTGCTATACCTAATGTAAGATAACATTTTAAAATTGTACCCTATAATTTAGCACTTGGTTATATTGTTCTCAAAGTCCTTTCTGTAAGTGCAAATTTTCCATTTCGATTATGTGTTTCCATGGAATACCTGGTATCTTGGGGCCCAATAAATAATAATAATTGATTGATTAATGACTATACAAATTAACAAAGATGTTGGTCCCTAAAAGTTGCAAAGTCATAAAAAGCATCTGTGTACCTTCAAGAGCATCCTCTCATAGCTTCTTGAAAATAATTTTACTGATTCGATGTTTAGTAAGTGCCTCCCTTTCATGTCCACCTTGTGAAAACACTAGTCCAGTCTAACTTCTTTACTCTCCATGGTGATTTTTCCTCTTGCTCAAGGTTAACAGGTATAAGTTCTTAGATCTTCCTTCATAATCTCTGTGTTTGTACATGTTCTCTGCTCCTTATGTTTCTGGGGAGAAAGAAATTCTTCTTCACCTCTACATCAGCCCCTTCTCTGATGGTAGTTTCTTTTGCCTGGGGTCTTGCTACCTCAGTTGTTCCCAGTATTTCCAATAACTGTCATATCTTCCTCTTGTCTGGAGCCATCCCCTTTCAGTAAGGACCTGACAGTCCTTCCTATTTTGGTATGAACTCCATCTCCCACAAGAGAACTTTCTATGGTGACAGAAATGTCCTACGTCTGTGCTGTCCAGTGCAGTAGCCACTAGGTACTTGTGGTTATTGAACACTTGAAATGTGACTAGTGTAACCTGAGTAAAGGAAATTTTCATTCTCTGTTTCAAATTTATATTGGAAACAGTCACGTACAGCAAGTGCCTACCCTTTTGGACAGTAGGTAAACATTCCCATTTAGAGTTCATCGTCTGAACCACAGAACACAAAAAATCGTTTGAGTGTATCTTGTCTGTTCTCCCGAGGATGGAACATGACTAGTACCGTTCCAACAGCAGTAGAAGAGAAGTTGACTCATTACATGCAGTGGATGCCTGGGACCATTAAAACTTTATTCTTTCTGCTTAGGTAACTGAGGTCTTGCTTTCATGCCCATTGAAAGAAGAAGTTCAAATATCTGTCATTTGCAAAGATCATCAGTGATCTCTCAAAGGCAGCACAGGGTAAGTTTCTCATTCCTCACTTTTAACCCTCTTCTTTAACCAAATTGTTCACTGTCCTCCAAATGCTACTTTTGTGTGTGTACTTTTCAACCTAGTATTTTGCTCTCTCCTCCTCTCCCTACATCCTGCTTCCACTCTGCACTTATGAAATGACATACATTTTTCAAGGCTCATGTCTTGGCTCTTCTAAGAAGCTTCTACAGACCAAATAAGCCTGTGAAAACTGCAGTCTTTCAGTCTTTTAAAAAATGTTTATTGAGGTCTTATGAGATTCCAGACAAGCATGAAGCATAGAGTGGTTAGTAGTAATGGTAATAGCAGATTAATATTTGTTGAAGATTTACTGTATGTCAGATAGTCTTCTTAGCATGTGTGCATGATTTCATTTACTTCTCATGAGAATTCAGTGAGATAGAAGTTTCTATTATATAACTTTTACCTATGAAGAAACTGAGGCATATAAAAATAACTCGCCCAGGTCTCCTGACAGCAAGTGACAGAAAGGTCATGCTTGTAAAGAGTTTCATCCTGGTACTTGCCGATTCTTCTTAGTCCTCAGCAGTACTAAGGAATTAGTGCTATTTTGTGATATCTCTTCTACTGTTGTTTTATTTTTTTGTTAAATTTTGTTTCATTGTTACCCCTTTGTTTTTAAACATTTCACACATGTGGTATGGACCAAGTTGTCTTCTCCTTTGCAGTCTAGCAGACACCTAACAATATATTTTAGGCAATATTTTTCAAATTATGGATATGAATAGGTTCTGAAATCAGTTTACCTGTTCATATTCTAATTATTTAGTAAAATAAAATGAAATAATAAAACTGTGGCACGTCCGTACTGTGGAATACTATTTAGCAACAGAGAGAATGAGCTATCAAGCCATGCAAAGACGTGGAGGAATTTTAAATGCATATTGGTAAGTGAAAGAAGCCAATCTGAAAAGGCTACATCCTGTGTGATTCCAACTATATGATATTCTGGCAACAGTACAACTATGGAGACAGTAAACAGGATCAGGGATTGCCAGGGATTGGGGGAAGGAAGGGAAGGGGGATAAGCGGAACATAGGACATTTTCAGGGCAGTGAAACTATTGTAGAGACTGCAGTGGTGGATACATGTCGTTATACATTTGTCAAAATTCATAGAGTGTGCAACACAAAGAGTGAACCCTAATGTGGACTATGCACTTTAGGTAATAATAATATGTAAGTATTGGTTCGTTAATTATAACCAGTGTACTACATTAACGCAAAACGTTAATAATGAGGGAAACTGTGCGAGACGGTGGGAGGGGAGGAGAAAAAGTGTATGGGCACGCTTTGCAGTTTCTGTCCTACTTTTCTGCAAACCTAAAACCATGCTAAAGAATAAAGTCTACTAATTAAAAAACAGAATAGAATAGAATAGATTGTATCTAAGCACACTGTGCACTGTGAGAAAAAATATTGTTTCAGGAAACAGCTGTTTCAGTTTTAGATATCTTTAGATATCTGCGGGTGTGTGTGTGTGTGTGTGTGTGTTTCTGTGTGTATGTGCATGAGTGCACTGGCTTACAATACAAAATATATATGAGAAATATATGTACATACAAGGAATATTCAAAAAATATATATTTTACTGTGGAAAAGAAGTCAAAAACTTTCAAAGCCACTGTTTCAGAGTGTTGCAAGTATACAACGCCTACTTGCCAGCTGATCGAAAAGCCGTGTAGAACTCTCGGATGACGGTAGACCTGCCTTGCAGAAGCAGTCTTTCATCCACAGACTTCAATGCATATGAAATGAGATTGGCGTGATGTGTCTTTTCTCTAAAATGATTTACATGATCGCTATAGGATACTTTATAAAAGCTTTTAACCCTGAGAAATAAAATTAACCCAAACGATGTAGATGACAAAATGCTTTTTGTCAGGACATTTTTCAGTGTTCCTGATTGGGTGTGGTAGGGCCCTATTCAAGTTTTGGCAAAATATTGGGAGTATCTTGATTTTGCGTTTGAGTGTAGCACAACTGAATTGTAGCCTAAAAACAATATCAGGCCTGATACATAGGAAATTCTCGAAATAACCCATGACTGTAGAAAGTATGTTTATTTGGTTCCCACAATTGTCAGGATAGGTACTCAGTAAATACAAGCCTTGCTATTGACGGACTCAAGTTAATAGTTTTTTACAATTGCCATTCATAAAGGCAGTAGTGTTCATTTGGTGAATTTGGGGTTTTATTTGGTTATTGTTGGTTGGTTTGTTTTTATTTATATTCTTCTTATTATTTTTTAATCTCTCAGGTGCATTCGTGTGTTTGGGAAGCAGAAGGCCTTAGGCGGTAGGCAGGATTGTCCTGGTGCTGGGGCAGCTCTGACACCAGGGCTGAGGGGTTGTCCTCGTTCTGTGTGCTCCGCTGGCTCCTGCGTTTTCACTCTCATCTGTTTTGCACATCCTCTGCCCAACTCCCTGTCTTTGCAGAAAACCATGAGAGCTTTGACTTTGACCTCAGCTAGCTTACCAGCTTTTATCTTCTCAGGTAACTCAAAAGAGTTAACACCTGGATTTTGTCAACAGTTTGCTAAACACCTGGATCCCTATAATGCACATTACACACTCCCATTTTTTTCTCTTGCTGCACATCCCTGGAAGAGGGAAAGATGAGCGCTTCCTGTGACAAACACGCCGAAGGAGGAAGGAGACCTCATCACATTTCAGTGCCGTAATAGTCAGTAGGGCTGCAATCATAAGAGAAGGGAAGACTATACACAGGAAATTAATTTTAGTGTGCTGTGCAATTATTTTTAGAGCTATTTGTATTTCTAAGGCAGCACAAGTAAAACTAAAGCTTTGCATATTTGATTCCCAAATGAAACAAGCTAGTCTTATATCTGAGACTGGAGTTGAAAAATGCTAATGTACTCTTCAATTTTGTACAGTGCAAATCTGAGCATATTTATTTTGACTTTGTTAATTATAGTATGCCCTTACCACTTTTCAGTATTCCTTTAGAGACTTTAAAAAATACAGATTTCTAGGCGTTACTGCAGGCCTCCTGAATTAGACTCTCTGGAGTTGATACCCAGCAATCTGTTCCTTTAAAGAAATCTCTGGGGAATTCTGATGGTTTCACCAGGTTAGGGAACCAGTAGGATAAAATCTTGGTTTTTTAAAATATCAAAACAACTTTTTAAAGTAAAAAAGTTAACATTTTTTTCTTCATAAAACCAAGTTTCACAAATGTGATACCAAAATTTATCCTCTGGGTCTTCCTTCTGGCCCCCACGACGAAGTAAAAATTACCAAAATTCTAATTTAGTCTTTATCTTAAAAAATATTTTTATGAGACCAGAAAGCAGCAGATGACTATTCATTCATCTCAGAACCCTCTCTGCCTGCAAATATTTACATAGAGTTCTTCCGAGCAGAGAGTGACATCTCCATACAAGTCATCCTGTTAAATTCAGCTCTTTCAGTGCATGTGCATAGCCTGGAAAGGAAAACAGCTTTCATTTCATCTTTGATTTATCACTGATTCAATAGTATCAAAAGCGTTTTTAGATTTTCTGGCCTTGTTCTTTGTGCTTTCGCATAAAAGTTACAGGCGCACTGGTCTTTCGTCCTTAGAACTAATGGGGTCTTCTATATATATATCCAAAATACTTGCCAAACCTTTTCATTTTTTATTCTGTGAAATGGAGAAAAGTTACCTTGTCTCTTTGGAAGAACGACCTGTATGGTTGGAAAGTTTATTTTTTTCTTCCCCTCCTCCCCCTCCCCCACTCCCAGCCATCTTGTGACTCTCTGCTCATGGCTTCTGGGCCCCATTTCTTCCTCATCATCTCTTGTGGAGACAGGGAGTCCCCTTCTGGCGGTGCCAGGGACTTGTCCAGCCTCCCTGGGTAACACCTTCTCTGAGACTCTAGCCTCTCTTGTGCCTTCTGTCCTCCCTGAGCTCTCCTGTGACCCTCTGAAGGGTTTCCTGCCCCTAATTCTGGATCCTGCCCTTCAAACCAGTGTTCTCTTCGGTGACCCATCACCTGCTGCTGTGGGAAACCTGGAGCCCCACACGTCTGCACCCCTAGCCCCTGCGTCAGATCCGCCTCTGCCCGTGCCTTCTCCTCACCTCCTGTCTCTGGGGAGGAGATGTCCCTTCCACTGGGACATTCACTTTTCCACCTGGACTCTCCATCCTCCCTCTCAATTGGTCCTTTAAGCCTGACTTCTCACCCTGGCATTTCCAACATTAAAAATTGAACTTTTTTCCTAACGAATTAACACATTCTTCCTGACCTCACCTCCTTATCTCCTTTAACTCATCCACAATGGCCGAGCGCCTCCTGCGTGCTGGTGCTGCCTCCTCAAGTCCTCAGACCTTGTCCTGCTCCCTTAAGCTCTGCTTCTCTGCATTGACTGTATTTCCCTCTGGTCCTTCTCATCCTTAAGTCAACATCTCTTTGCACCTAGCCCTTAGTTGTCCCCAAACATCGGTCTTAAAGGTTATCAGTGAACCCTTCTCCTTTTGAACCCACACTATTTTTTTTCCTGGTCCCTCTCCTTGAAAACTTCTTAGAATTTGAGGCAATTGTTACTTATTTCTTGACATCGCCATCAGTCATATCTCAGAATCCTGTGTTCTTCCACTTTCTCCTGTTATTTCCTGGGTTTGGGGCTGGATTTTTCTTTTCCAACTCCTGCCTCCTGAAAGAAATTGTTATTATTTCCTGAGACTGAGTTCTCTGCCTCTCCCATTAGACACTGTCTTTTCTTCCTAATCTGCACCTCTCTTCTCAAATCACTCCTGTCACTGTTATGCAGTGGGTCATCTTTGCGTTTCAATCTTGAAATGATCTCTTCAAGGCTTAATTTCCGTGTGTCACTAATTGCTTATATCACTAGCCGAAGAGCCAGCCTCACACCAAACTCCGCATTTCTAAAACCCAGATTCATTACTACTATCTTGCCTAAAATTTACACACATGTATCACACCACAAAGATGCTTTCCTTTTTCTTTTAATCTTTCAAGAATTACTGTTCCTCTGGTTCCTTGGCCTTATAAAATTATGCGAATAATCTCCATTTTCTTTTCTGTCCATCCGATTGAGAAGTCTAGTTAAGTGTCCCTTATATTTCACCTCTAGCTCAGCGTCCCTGTCAGTGGCTGTGTGCCGAGACTCTTGCAGTTGTGTCCTAAGGGCCTCATCCCTTTTCCTGATCCCCCTGTAACTGTTGCCCATGATCAGCCTACCTCAGCCCTCTCACTTATGAACTGATTGTCATTCAACTTTTTGACAGGTCTTCAGTGTGAATCCACACCAGGAAAATTTAGAGCTCCAGGAAGACACTGAAGCCCAAAGGGCAGCAGTACTTTTCTCCAAAGAATGGCCCTCATCCCCTCCCCGCCTTGCATGCGCCACCTCCTATAAGTGTATGTGCCTGAATATGTTCTGTGCTGCAGGCTTCCAGATGTGTCCCTGTATTTCTCTACGTCTGAATCCCCTTGTCTTCAAAGTCTCCCTGTCAAAACCCTACCCCGCTCTCCGGGATCCAACACAAATCAGCTTTCTCTGACGTGGCTTCCCTTGTCTCCCCACTCCTGGTGAGAACTGAACTTATCCTTCTGTGTACACTTGTACCTTTGTAACTATCACGAAACCTTTTGTGTTGCTTCTACAACTTAAAAGCAATATGCAGGAAGTGTTTTGTGTTGCATTGCTTTGAAATTTGGGAATCTGTGCAGACTCTATGTCACCTAATTTTATTGAGAGTTTCGTACTACTTGGAAATGTTCTTTCTTCATCACTTAAGGTCAAATACACCTTTAAAATTTGATTCATCCCCCACCTCTGGACTCCCTTGCCCTTTATGTCTTGTCTGAGCATTGCTTTCAAATACCTTTTACATAAAGACTGTCTCTGTCATTTTAGTCTTCTACTCAAAGCATGTCAATGACACTGCACTGCCCTTGGGATAAAGTACAAGAAACTACAGTTAAAACATAAAAATAGTTAAAATGTAAAAGAATGTGTCTAGAGAAGAAATAGAGTTCTACAGCAATAGAATTTTGCATTGCCTCTATACAGCCTGGGCTTAAACATTCCAGTGCTTTACTGTTCTAGGTTAACAATAAAAAGAATTCTCAGCTCGTCCATCGTGTGTTGGTTTCTGGAGAACAGAATTCCAATTTATCACATCAGAGTGTGATTGCAGAAGCTCAGGTTCTTTGTTGGTAATTAGGACATGGTTTTTTGGTTTTTGCTTTTGTCCAGTCCTCATTTGAAAGATAGTTTGGGGTCTTTTGCAGAGAAAGAACGAATAGTTCTAGGGATAATAGGGTCTGGGGAAATGCCATATTCCATTTGATACAGCACTAAGAAACTAAAAGGGACATTAATTTCTTTAAAGGGCATCCCTGCCTACATAGTTGAAAACTGTCTTCTACGTCTGTAATCAATTTCTACCCTGACTGACTTCCCCCTGAGTTTCAGTCTGTCAGCGTAGAGCTTGTTGACACTTGGTGCCTGGTCAGGAATAGGCTCTGTACTTCTGGACACAAACCCTACTCATGTGACTGTAAGCTTGGAGCCAACTTTCCCTGAAGTTAGGCAAGAATTCTAATGCCTTAAAAGGGAAAGGTAGGGTGAAAATAATTAAGTCGAATATCCTTTCCTTTTTAAATGTTTTATACTCTCCTGTTCTTTGTCTTCATTGTGTTGGATTGGTTTCTTTGTTGTAATTGTTTCAGACAACTTATTATTTGCTCAATTAACAAAGTGGTGTTTCTTTACATGTTGTTGTTTCATTTGTTCCTAAAAGGGACTTATCTCTGCAGGCCAGGTTTTACTTTACTTTTTTTTTTTTTTTAATACTTTGTTGGATGAAGTTTTTAAGAGCACAGAAATTCATTATGATGTAAAATAAAAAATCAGACTCATAGATTTAACTAATTTTCGTCAAATAGGTCAGGTCTTGACCTGTACATGTCACCCAAGTTGATTCTACTATAAAAGGACCTTTTGACTAAGAGATAAAAGGAGAAAACTAAATTTAGTTTGGGCACAGAAAAAGCGAGACAGACCCAGATAGACTTTACGCATGATCGAGGGATAATAGTGTGGAGAGGAGGAAGTTAAAACAGACACTTAAGTCTAATATACTACTAATAGTATATTTTAATTAAAAAAATGCAAAAAACCATTATATTTTAAAAACTTTTTAAATAAAAAGTTACAAACAGATTCAAAAGTGGAGAGAATATTATAATGAACTCCCTGTTCCTGTCACTTAGTTTCAGTAGATTAGGGATACATGACCAACTTGTTTCTCCTATGTGGAAAAAGACCTTTCTCACAAACACCGGGTTATTCGAAAACAAATGCAAGACAAAAATATCTCTGAATAGACAAAAATGAATGCTTAATATTAAAGATGACTTTTAAAACTAAAATGTTAGATTTTAAGAGATCAGCTCTGACACTATAAAACAATAAGAAGCCAGGAAAGGTTTCGTTTTAGTCAACTGTATTGAAGTATAATGCATAAGCAACAGCAAACACTCATTTTAAGTGTATATGTGGGTGAGATTAGATAAATTTATCTACCATGTTATTACCACTAAATCAATCCATAATGCATTTCATCACCAGAAAAAGTTTTCTTACACCCCTTCCTAGTTAATTTACACACACTCCACCCCCACCCAAGCCCCAGACAACCATTGTTCTGCTTTCTGCCCTGTAGATTGTATGATTTTTTTTCTAGAGTTTTATAAAAATGGAATCAGATGATAAGAATTTTTGTGTCCAGCTTCTTTGGCACAGCATATTTTTGAAATTTTTTACATGATATTGTAAATATCAGTAGTTCATCCTTTTTAGTCACATTTTAAAAATTTGATTGCAAGACAGTATCATGATTTGCTTCTCCATTCCATCTGATGGACAATTGGATTTTCTCCAGTTTGGGGTGATTACAAATAAAGATGCTATGAACAACACGCACGTACAGGTTTCTGCGTAGACATATATTTTTAATCTCTCTTGGGTAAATAACTAAGAGTATAATTGCTCAGCTATATGTAAAGTACATGTTTAGCTATATAATAACTTCCACTGTGTGTTTTCCAAAGTGGTTGTACCACTTTACATTCCCCCCAGCAGCGTATGAGCGTCATAGTTGCTTCTCATCCCTGACAACATAGGTAAAATCAGTTCTAATTTTAGCCGTTTTTGTGGGTATGTGATAGTATCTCACTGTGGTTTTAATTTGCATTTCCCTAATAACTAATTTGAGCATCTTTACCACGGGATAACTGGACACCTCAAACTCTGATCATCATTTCTTCAACTCAGGGAGGCAACCAAATTCAGCTCGGGTTCTTCTTTCTCTGCCCACTATCCAGAAATTTCTTCAAAATAAAAAGGCAGGTGTAGGTTTCCCTCCTCTCTTTTATCACAGTCATATTTTCGAAAGAAGTTACTTCATATATTTTTTACAGTTTTCTAGAGTTTTTTTTTTCTTTTTTGTTTTATTTTATTTTGTTGAGGAGGTAGGAGGGAAGTAGGTCACATTCCATGTCATGGCCGTAAGTGGAAATTTAGGTGAGTTTTTGAGAAGAAATTTTCCAGATTTTTAAAAATCATGGGCCAAGTCATATTTGTATGGAAGAAAACCCTTTGGTTCACTCTCTGGTGGTAAGAAAATATGACAGTAAGACAGAAAAGGAAAACCATGCCCCCTTGCTGAGTTTGGGGAATTCTGCAGAACAAGAATGACTGTGAAAGGTACAAGATGAGGTGGTCTAGATTGTGCCTCCCAGCTTTTCCCCTTGGAGTTTTATCGCCCAGAATGGAGAGGTGTATTAGTGAAACTGAGGTATGTTCCAAGACAAGAAGCTATTAATATTTCATGTGTATCCCTCTACCATCATTGCAGTGAACTTGAGAGTTCAGCCTGATCAGAGGAAAGCCTTGGAATTCAAGTTCCAGCATGGCATAGATAGGACGCCTTGATAGCTGGGGGACTTGGCAGTGAGGCTGGGATGCCATCACAGGGGTGAAGGCAGCTCTGCCCTGAGGGCTGCAGCACTCCAGGGCTGCATGAACATCACAGCCAGACCTCAGAAAAGGCTTTATTGTCAGCTGGAGGCAAGATGAAGCTGAGTTTAAGAGATATCTACCTAACCTTAATAGGTCAAGGTAATGCTGATGGCATCCACGCAAGTGGTGAACCTCACCATAAATGTCAGCAGGACTTGGGACACACAGATGGATAAGGAGACCAGTGCCCTAGGTCAGAAAAGATATTCAAAATCTGGAGATATACAGACTCTTTTATCTGTTCCTGAGTTCACTTAAACCTCACCTTTTTCTTTCCACTATGCACATGCACACACACACACACACACACACACACACACACACACACACACACACACATACACAGAGGAAAGAAAAAGTGGGAGAGAAAGGCTAACAGATAGGCTAACTTATCCAAAAGAAATTGAAGAGTGCCCGAATTACATTTAATTTTGTGTTTCATGTTTATACAGGCATATATAAACATAATTCAGGGAAAAGGGCAAGGGTTTGTGAATTTCTAATGATTTGTAGGACTTATAAACTTAGGGAGTCACTTTGTTTTCCAAGAACTATTAATCCAGGAGGTGGGCAATGAAGTTTTCCCACCCTCATCTCATGTCTAAAGATAGGAGATATTTTGGAGCTGTGGATGCTAGGAATTTACTGCCTAAAACCATGCATGACACCAAGACCAGAGAGATGTGGATAGGGCAGTGTGTGAGTTGGATGATGAACACTCTCTAGCTCACCCTTATTCCTACATGAGACAGAAGCAAGCAGCCAAAACTTAGTTTCTGTTTCTTCAAATGCACCTTCTTCCTACTCAGCCAAAGATGAGATGGCTTCCCAAAGATGGAGGACACCCTGCTGGGGACATGGCCTCATGCCTTAAGGCAGAGCATGAAGGAGTGGGAGAATTCTGCAGCTCAGCCACTTTCTTTAGCTTCCTCCTCCCCCAGAGAAGGGGTAGGAATGGGGTGGAGAGAGTGTGAGCAGGTGAAATCTGTAGTGCAGCCTGTTAGAGATTGCTGATCACGCAGCCATTTAAAGCCATATAAGATAACAATCCTGTCAACAAATCTTCCTGTTATTGTAATCTTATTTTTCGTGAACTGTTATATAAGAAATTGATCATCATCATTCTGTGCGTATATATTTATATATCCTAAGTGTATCACCTTCGCCCTTCCTCTTCTATCAAATAGTTAATGATATAACAAAAGAACATTGTATATGCTAGAAACCATTTAACCATGTAAACACATAGCCCACATACATCAGGTGTGGGTTTTTTTTTTATTATTTTTATGTCTTTATTTTTATTCAATGTTTATTTTTAAAAATGAGTATAGTTTACTATTACATTGTGAGATGGGATGATGATTTTTAATGCATTTATAATTAGTGTGCTCTAACACAGCTAATTTCTTTTTTTCTGCTTGCCCTGTTAGTGGTTATTCACATATATATTTTATATCTATTTATAATCAGAGCATACAATTTTATATTCTGCTTTTATTATCATTCTCCATGTTGCTACTTAATTATTACTTTAATAGCTACCTGATAGACTTTGAAATTAATATACCAACATTTTCTTAAATGCTTCCCTGTCGTATACACAAATATATTTTATTATTAGCTATAATAAATACAGGTTGACTATCCCTAATCTGAAAATCTGAAATCTGAAATGCTCCCAAATCTGAAACTTTTTGAGGACCTGGCATGATGCTCAAAGGAAATTTTTGGTAAAGTATTTCAGATTTCAGATTTTCAGATCAGGGATGCTCAATCAGTACAACTATTCCATATTCCAAAATCTAAAAACATTCTGAAATCTGAACTTCTTCTGGTCTCTAGCATTTTGGATAAAGGATACGCAACCCAGAATGCTATGATGATCATTCTTTTAAATATGCCATTTTCCAACTTTGAATTATTTCCTTGGGATAACTTATGAGTGGGATTCTTAGGTCCAAGGATATGAATATATTTAAGGATCATACAGGTATGAATCAGATTGGTTATTCAATGGGCTGCATACATCTACAGTTCCACCAGAAATATGAATTTATTAGTTCTTTTTCCAATAGTCTCATCTTCATTTATATTTTGTTATTTATAATTGTGGTTAATGCAATCCATGTCATTTTTGTTTTGATTTGGATTTCCTTGATTGTTATTGACATAAAAACCATATACTGCTTACTGTTTGTGAATTAGTGTGCCTTAATGAGAGAAATATCACGTATCAGACAAGCATAGGTTCAAATCTCAACTTGAGCCATTTCCTGTTGCATGTTAAGTGAATTTGCCTCTAGGAAAAAAAATTAGTTTCTTCATTGGTAAATTGGTAACAGTGGTATTATCTATTTCACAAGGTTGTAGAAATGATTTGGTGATTTAATCAATGCCTGGCGTGTTAGTGGCCAAGGGAAACTATCACTTTTCCCTTCTGTCTCTGCCTCTCTAGTTTCATCTACCCACTCTCCAGCTCCCGACTTCTTGCATGGATTACCCATTCAGGTTCCTTTGGTGCAAAATTATCTAGACTGTGTTTCTCAGAATTTATATCCATTGGGGCCAACTGCCAATGTTCTCTAGAGATCTGATCTCTCTGCAGCAATTGCTGAATTAGGTGGCAATCACTGAAGTCAGATCCGTTGACCTCATGAATATTCTCAAGTGTTCACATAACCAAATAGAAAATATCCTTGAAATAAACATTTTTCCAAAAATTGCTCATTTTAGAAGACTGTGTGTAGCCTTATCCAAGTTTTCCCCCACTAGGTTTCTGAGATTTTTTGATTTATTTTGCTGCTCCTTTGATTTGGTTTCAGGCAATACCTTAGTTAACCTTCTATCTGCTACATCCTGTCCAAGAACCGTAAGCTTACTTCTTGTGGTAACAAGTGTAGTGCATTGAGAAATTGCAAGACAAGAGCACACGTTGCAAGATCATCTCATATCAGAATGATGCCACCCTTTGGACTTTGTCTCATACCTGGTGTCCGTTTTCTAAGCATTATTGCTCATTGTTGCCTGGAAATTGGTTTCTATCTTGATAGAATTTGTAGTTGGAGCTTCCTTTTTAAGCAATTGCTCTTCTTTAAAGCCAAAGTAATTTCTAATATGTTACAAGGTATTGGAAAGCCTGTAACAAGTAAACAGTTTCTCAATTGGAAAAGCATTGAAAATATCAATGTCTATTCTCTTTCATAAGGGCAAGGCAATTTGGAGGCTACCGAAAGATTTTCTAATCTCTCACCTTCATGACAAGAAATTGAACTGAGTAAGAAACATTCTAAGCAGTTCCATGTCACGAGTTTAAAAGAAAAAAAAAGGGGGCGAGAGAAGGAAGAGGAAAAGGAGAAAATCCTTTGCAGTCTTCCCAGCTCCAGCAACTGTATTTTGCGTCTTCTGGAGAATTCCAAGGGTTCCTCTAGATTTTTGTTTTTTCTTTACATGAGTCTTCTCTTGATGTGTCACAGACAAGGTTTCTTCATTTTTGCAGGACAAGTCTGCTTCCCCTATGTGCATGCCCACTCTCCCCACTCACAAAACAAATGAGGACCAGCCTCCTCTGCCATCTGATAGACAAGGCAGTCTGACTTATCTGCATCAAAGCCCCTTGCACCAGTAAAGTTACTAAAATATGAAGCATTTCAGAGGCAGAAACTGTAAGGCTTGAGGGAGGCTCATATGTAACAATTAAGTCTGCAGGAAAATTTGAGAATCACAGCTGGATTCAGACAGATGAACCAGTTTTTCTATAGTTGCTGGTCAGTACACAGTAGCCAGATGTGTCTGCGGTAAGGCTGTACAAAGCTCTATTGTTGAAACTGACAGGGTGGAAAAATGTGGACCTAATCACCATCTTGTGTTTCCATCCATCAAACTGGAAACAGGTGAGAGTGGAAACAGTCCACTTGTGCCCAGAGCCCACTCTGTAGCACACAGCAGCAAAATACTTGCTGTCATGAAATAGGACAGTGACTATAATGTCCACACCACATTCCTCTTTGTGTCCCATGTACTTTTTCAAGAATCTTGGCATCATGTCTCTCCTTGTGGCAGAAGGAGGACTGACTCCCAGTTTTAGCCTCTAGTCCCAGTCTGCACATACCACTCTGTGGTCTTGGGCAAGTTCCTTAACTTCAGTTTCCCCTAACACATGGTACAGCTAAGGTTACACTGTCCTACCTGGGAGAAAGATTGTGAAGCCAAAATAAGATAATGTGCTTACAGAATTTTGGAAAGAGTTTCAAATTCTGTGAAATTCTTGGGTTTGTGCTTTTATCTGTACTGTAAGGCTGATTTGCAGTCATTTAAATCTGTAAAAGGATGTTCTGCCATGTCTTTGGGAATGTTCAATTTCCTTGACCTTTTGGTGAGTCCCATTAAGGCAGCTTTCAGAACATCCCATCCCCCCTCAGCTTCTTGCACTGGAGCATGCTGCCTGCATCTCTTTCTCCTTCCTCCTTGCCCCCATCTTCCTGTGTGTGTCTGTCTTTCACTCTCCTATGCAGCATTCAAAAAGACTCAACTTAAAAGCCCTCTGCTCTGTGACATCACCTTCTTGCCCTGTATCTTCCTTGGCCTGGCAGTTATTTAGCTCTCCACGCCCTGTATCGGGGTGATCTGCATCCAACTTGGCCTCTCGCATGTGACTGAACTTGGCTTTTGGAGGGCAGGAACCAAGCCCTATCTTTTTTTTTTTTTTTAACCCAATACCTGCTTCAGATTATTTGCTCGGTAAATATTGACCGAAATGATGAGTGAATGTCAAATACTTGTTGCCATGAAATAACAAGCTGAATTGGTAAAGTGAGTGATTCTTAAATCATTTGCTATAAAACTTGTGGGGGGGACTCACCCTTAGCTGTGTCTCTGTTTTGTGCGGCTATAAAAAAGTAACACAGACTGGGTTATTTATAATTAGCAGCAATTTATTGGCTCACAGTTCTGGAGGCTGGCAAGTCCAAGATCAAGGCACTGGCATATGGCCTTGTAATTTATATGTAACATAAATATATGTACATTATGTATACATATTTTGGGGGGAAACTTATAAAGTACTCTTAATTATTGCAAGTTTCAAACTGAGAGCATGTGACCATATGACAGAGACCACACGATGTGGCATCAGTGTGGAAAGGTAGGTCACACAAATGGATCATTTCCCCAGTAACTGCTGTGGATCACTCATTCAGCAGGATGCTAACAGATGTAGATTAAAAGGATGTCTTAATGAAATATGTATGGAAAATTCTGGGTTAAATTTCCATTTTTGAAATCTGTCATTTAATTAATATCCCATCTCACAATTTAGTGATCTTATTCTCTTATCGTGCTTTAGATTTATTTACCCCTTCCTTATTTGTTTGATTTTTCAGCTTTTGTGGTGGCATAGCACCTGGCTTCTTTCTACAAGGAAAGTTCAACAAACAGCACAGTCTTTGATACATTGGATTGGTTTGATGATCCTACCTGGAATAGGTATGTAAAACTTCCAGTATATGCTTACCCACCGCTTTGAATCATAACTGTGGATTTATGTCCATTCCTGCTGACAACCAAAAATGGAATCTGTTCTGAAAACTTAAACTCATGTGTCAGAGATAACCTTTGTCTTTTCTACTTAAAAATGTGTTTATTTTTTCACATCTGCAACTCCTGAAGACCACTTCATTTTCTTTGTTTTGTGATAAACTCAAATTAAGAATATAGCCATTTTAAGACTGGGGGAGAAATTCCGCGCTTATGATTCTGACAATAGTATGATTTATCTACTACTCTATGGAAATCAGATATATGAAATAAAATTTGTACTCTGGTATTTATATAAATGTAGTATCTATAGTTCAAAATTATAACAGAAAAAATACCAACTTTTTCACCTTCCCCCAAAAAATTAGTTCAGAGAAGAGTAAGGTGAGAGACTTTACTTAGCGAAAAGTAAATAATAAATTGTAGACTAAATGATTACACACATGAGTTAATGAATGGTTGCTTGATCTCTAAGATTTTGTGAACATTATTCCCTTGCTATATAATGACATAACTATTACATAAAAACAAAAAATACAGTATTTGACAATATTATTGTTTAATGAATCCTCTTGAAACAAATATTCTGAGATTATATTCTCATAATATATAAATATATAAGCCTTCTAGCTCCCGAGTCTATCCAATTCCGACTTACTTGGATGAGCACTGTGTGAGCATGTGAAACAGACAGATGATAGATAAATACATAGATAGAGATACAGACAGAGACATATCACTATACCTATTACATAATGTGTGTGTGTTTGTACATATAATATGCTATGACTAAGGGATACTTTATTACAAGATTGCTTGCTTGTGTTCTTTTAAAAATATTAAAAATAAAGTAGGCTTGTTGAAATGCTGGTACATATTTAGAATAAAGTTCCTCATCTGTATAAATTGTATTTTCAAAAGGAATCCTGTATATAAAGACTCCCCTGTTCCCCCTTCCATCTGACAAAAAAAAAAAAAAAAAAAATCTGCTGAAAACTGAGCTTGGGATGTAGCACAGGCTTGAGAATTAATCAGGTGTGAGTTCAAGACCTAGCTCTACTACTGAACAATGACCTTGGGAATGTTTTTGTACTTCCTGAGGAAGAGTGCTATTTATATCTGAAAGGGAGGAAGGAAGGATGGAGGAGGGTAAATAAATTAGCCCCAAATCGGAATGCTCTTGAGTGCATCAAGTCACCTTTATTCTTAGCGAGGTATCAAGTAGCTAACGCAATGGATGTGTTTTGTTTCTAAGGTTCTTCAAAGAGTTTCACCGGTACATTCTGTAAGAGTCCAAAATCCGTAATTAGAGTTTAACAGCTCTGATTTAAGGCACAAGTTGCAACTAATCACCTGCATGTCAGATCCATCTTTGTTTATTTTATAGTTCTTTTGGCCTACACAAAACTGATATGTATGTGGTTTTAAAAATTGCCAAATCAAAAAATCAGGACAGTTCACATGAAAATCTGGGTTCCCAGTCTTCTTTTTCTCTATAAATGGCCAGAAATCTAGCTGCCATACAAGATACTTCCCTCTTGATCTCTCCGCATCTAACCCACCAAGCCCTCCATAGCTGGTGGGTCTCGGCCCTCCCTATGAAAAGATACTGGTGCTCAGGCGTCTCCCCAGAAAATTAAGTCAACACCTGAGGGTGGAGCTCAGGCTTCAGAATGTTTTACAAGTTCCTCCAGCGATTCTATTGTGCAACCGCTGCTCTGATATCTTCATTTCTCTTCATGTCAAAACATCACCCAAGCCCCAGTCAGTCATCACGCCTTCCTCTCACCCATCTTCTGTGATGCTCTTATCTTATTTCTGTTCTTGTCCTATTCAATCGATTTCCCAGCCAACAGCCAGAATCATGGTGCTTACGGAAAAATATCCGGTCGATTCCTGTTCACATCTCTTCAGTAAGAATAGCAATAATGACAATAATTGAAGGTGATCATTTATACATTGGTTGAATAACGAATCTGGGTTCAGGCTTTGTTGAAGGATGGAGTCACTGAGGCATTCAATTTCAGGAGCAGATAGAGGAAAGGTTATCAAAGGTGCACCTGAAGATAGCAAGGCGATTTTATTCCATTCTCACATCTGGCCTGTTTTTTAATCTGACAGTCCCTTCTGCATGGTCCCCCAGTTTGTGACCCATAGGCCAAAAGTATCCCTGAGCTCTCATACAAATCACTGCCCAATCAGTGCCCCGATTGCATCTTATTTAAGGAGCAAAAGGATGTTACGATGTGGCACCTACCAAAGTTTACCGAACGTCCTCCTTTAGGGACATTCTGGGGTCTTTTCTCCTGTTGCTCAGACATGCAGATGACCTTCCTTCTCACTAATGAATAATGTAAATCCAGTTATTTATTTGAACTGTAGTGGAGATTTTTTTTCCCTCCTGAGTACTCACTCAGGAGAAACCATTGTTTTAGCTACTCAGATCTTTCATTTAGACTCTTAACCAGCCCAGTATGGTAGATTTTTGCATTACTCATTAGCAGGGAAGAAGATGGGGTTTCAAAAAAGAAAGTTTCTTCAGAAAAGGCAGCCTTGGAGCCATATTGATGCTATTTCAATCAGGATTTTAAAAGAGATCAATAAATTCAAACCACACTGAAGCTGAGTGGAAACCTGGGTCCACATCAGCACGCCTGGGGCATGATGCAGTCGACTTTTATCTCATACTGGTGTCAACTTTTGTCTTCAATATAAAATCGCCAGTGTTTCACAATTTATAATAAAAAGAAGTTCAAGGCCCTGTGTTTAAAAATGTTAACAAAAATGTGTAAATGGCATTCAGTTAATTGAGACCAATAAAGATATTTTAAACTCATTACCTAGGTATTAAATTAATGTGTGAGGCATAACTACCTTCCTTACCCTAAATTGTTTTCATCAGCAAAGCTACAGTGTGTTTGGGGACCTAATTTACCCAAATAATATGCCCGTGCAAAGCTATCCTGAATTTAAGAAAACAGTTGACCTTTGAGCTTTTTCTTAAATATATATTTTGGGTTAAAAAAAGGGGACCAAAATACAATGAGACACAAACACATACGCACTGAGCACCCCTAGAGACACATTACAGAACAGTGCTTATTAACCCGATGCCTTTGTGTTTCCTTTCGGGATCAAGATGGACTGGTCTGTGTATAATTCTTCTCTGAAGTGAACAGAGCTATAATGAGGTCACAGATTCTTTTCATGCCATTTTAGGAATTTCTTTGAAAGGATTCAGGCAGCGATGTCCCTTACGTGTTAGAGTTATACATAAGTACAGACAAAGCTTTTCAAATAATCTGAAGCCATTTTTTCCCCCAAATTCCTTATATCCCCGAGCGTCTGGGTTTAGGATGAAGGAAGATTAAAATCTTTGTAAAATCCATCGTATTGCCACCACATGGAAGAACTTTTTTTGTGGGGGGCGGATTTAGTAGAGTCTGAAATTAACCTTGGATTAAGTGTACTTCACCTTGCATTTTCTACTACTTGTTTCATTTGCTATTAACTCCCTTTAATCAGAGAGATTCCATAAAACTGGCATAAAATTGGCTAGGATTCATTAAACAGACTAATATAAAATATAAACATATTCTCTATTTATTATACAGAAAACACAATATGGACACTTGGTAATATTGAATGGATTGTGAAGATTTGTATTATTTTATATTAATACATCAAATGGCTCAAATATATGCATGTTTGTTAATGATTATTTACTATTATATCAAAACAAACTTTCTTATAATTGTCATTTTTCTGGCAACTTTCATTGACTTTTGTTTTTGTTTTGAATTGACACATGATTGTGCATATTTATGGGGACAGTGTGATACTTTGATACATGTATACATTGTGTAAAAATCAAAGCAGAGTATTTAGCATATCCATCATGTCATACATTTATCATTTTTTTTGTGGTGGGAATATTCAAAATTCCCTCCTATAGCTATTTTGAAATACAAGGGCTGTCCATATTCACAATGGCTGGGTACTTTCTGGATAGCACTCATATACAATACTGTTAACCATAGTCGCCCTACTGTGTAATAGAACACCAGAACTTATTTCTCCTACCTAACTAACTTTGTACCTGTTGACCAATGTATTGACCTTTGAGGGTGATTATTTTGGAACAAAAGATGTATTCTTCCACCATCCTCCATGCTTAGACCATATTAGACTTCAGTAAGTATTTGTGGAATGAGTAAATGAATAATTCAAATGCATTTTTATTTTAAATTCCAGCAGATGAAATCATACCAAAGCTAGGAACTGACTTGACCACTGAACTAGATACAGGAAGTAATGAGCAATGAAAATAATGATCAAACCATATCTGATATGCTCTCTTGAAGCAGAGAGGTAGACATCATTTTTGAAAGATTTAGACAAAGTCAAAAGACCAAGAAAACTAATATTTTTGTTAGCAGCTCATCTTGTTTTTATTAAGACATGGCTGCCTACTTCTCTCATCTTCTTCCCAATATTTCCATCTTTAAAGCCTTTTTTTTCTTTCTGCCACATTAAGGAGATAGGACTCTTATCTTTAACAGCTACAGTCGTATGAACAAACATTAAGAAATAAAGTACAACAGCGTTGCTGTAAAGACTAGTCTTGAAACAGGTGCACTTGTGAACAATTGAGCAGTTTCTAATGTTGCCCTGTCAGGTAATATATTGCCTAAATAAACTCTGTAGGAAGAAATTGGATCTTTCCCATGCCTCTGTCTATTTTTCTGTTAAATCTCTCACTTTTCTTGGCAAAACTCAAACCCAATTAAAGATGATATGCTTTACTTTATTTCCCTTTTGAATTTTAGAAAGAAAATTGATGGGATGATCTTATCAACAGTAATATAAGCTATTCATACATAAAATAATTTTTCTCAACAGTTGTGAAATTTCACTTTGAAATTAAATTACAGTTCTTAGTGTCACAATACGCTGTGCCTCAGGGAGAAAATAATTCATATATTTAGGATTCCCAAATCATACTCCCACATGGAGGAGGAATTTTTCAAACAATATTCTTTATCAGAATATTAATAATGATTAATTATAACTTTCATTAGAAGTATTCTAAAATCAAGAACTTCTCCCATATTTAACTTGGCTATCATCTTCACTTTACATAAACAGAGTGAGTTACAGAAAACTATATCATGAGTAATTCCCCATCTGAGTTCCAAGGATAAGCCATGGCAACCAGGACTACTTTTCCTTTCTGAATGCAGAATTCTTACCTTCTAAATCAACCCTTCTTAGCCGAGTCATTTTGCTCCCCAGGCGACATTGGGCCATGCCCGGGGCCATAGCTGGTTGTCACAGTTGGGAGGAGTGTACTGGGCAGAGGCCAGGAATGATAAGACTGCCTACACTGCACAGGACAGCTCCCACAACAAAGAATTATCCAGACCAACATGTCTCAGTGATTGCCTTGAGGATGATACTGGGTAACTGGTGAAAGGATACAAAAGTGAGCAAGAAAGGAAGGTGGTTGGAGAGTGGATGAGAGTGTTCTGAGATGGGGCAGTGGAGAGGGTGAGACCAGAGACCGAAGAGGAAGAGGTAAGATGCGTTTGCAGATGAGCAAAAAGAGACACGTGTTGAAAAGGGGAAAAAAATCAGCCTTATCTCTTCTTCTGTAGTCTCTCTTGCTCTAGCCCCAGTTACCATTTCACTGGAATTTCTTGTTCTTTTCTCTCCACCTACCTTCTCTGATTACACAGGGCATTTAGATTGTAACGAATGTCAAGGTCGATTGCATATTTAGTAGCTCTGTTTTCCGCTGCAACTATGTCTCAGTTCTACCAGAGACAGAACTCCAGCCGGGACCTGAGTGGCTCTATAATTAGAGAAAAGACATTTAACTTCTCTGAGCTTCAGTTTCTTCATCTGTAAAAGTCAAAATAGTAATGTTTTCTGCCCAGGATTGTTGTGAGGAATAAATGAATATCTACTACAAAGCAAGTACTTCTTGAATATCATATTGTCCCCTCAGTTCCCCTTAAGGGACATTTAATTGGTTTTCTCAAGAGAAAAAAAGAATTGAGCACATATGGACACATATACAATGGTGGTCCCATAAGATCATCATTCCTTATTTTCACTGGACCTTCTTTATGTTTATACACGTTTAGATACACAAATGCTTACTTTGTGTTATAACTGCCTACAGTATTCAGTACAGTAACATGCTGTACAGGTTTGTAGCCCAGAAACAACAGGCTACACGATGTAGTCTAGGTCTGTAGTGGGTTTTACCATCTAGGTTTATATAAGTACACTCTATGATGTTCCATAACAATGAAATCATCTGATGACATATATCCCCACTGTAAGGGACACATGACTGTATATTCTTACCACTGTCAGATACTACTGCTGTTAACATGTCATGCCATACTGGATGCTTCACATTAGTACACCAAACTGTCTGTTCTTAAGTAGTTTCCAGTCTGAAAAAATAATGGAAGTTTTGATAGATTTGATTACATTTTCTTTTAAT
>NW_012152618.1:201601-278122 GCF_000956105.1 Propithecus coquereli | reverse complement strand
ATATCCTATTAACTTGAAAGCATTGTTTTGGGTTTTTTTTCCCAAAATATTTTAGCACACAGATTTTCAACAAAGTTTTAATGACTTCTTTTTAACTTTATTCAAACTGTCATCAATACAATATTTAATATTTTAGATACTGTATATTTTAATGCTAAGATTGTTCAAGGCCATTAAACCCATTGTGCATACTGATTTGTACACATGTCCATCTTCATCTAGGACTGATAATATTGCATGTTCATGTGTTTATGGTTTAAAAGTACTTCCATATAGTAAGTAGATAGCGTAATGGCTATTGGCATGAGCTTTGGGTCAGGCAGCCCCGGTTCAAGCCCTGGATTAAAATGTAAGTTACAAATTCATGTTTTCTGACTCATCTTAGCCTCTGCTTGCCCATTCTGCCAGGGAAGATAACAGGGTCCCCCGCTTATGGACTGTTGAAAGGATTCAGTGAAATGAGGGACATAGGGATCTTGCTCTATACGTGGATATGGTAGGAGTTCAAAGAACGGTGATTTTAGTGTAGGCCTCATAGAGACCTTAATAGTTGAATTTCATGTAAACAGAGGGAAGGAAAGAAAAAGCAGTGTCTGCAGAGATTAGGTAGTGTCTACCTCCAGGTCACACAGCTTTGAAATACCAGAGTGAGTGTTTCTTTACCTGCCACTGCTGCTAGCAGTCTGACAGCTCCTGGTGTGCCTAAAACGTAGTAAACGTTCCAGAAATACTGAGTAGTAATGTATTTAAAGAAAATGATGATAATTAAAGTTCTGGAGAATCCTTGAACCACATCAGCATGGCAGAGGGTAGTCTTTTTGCTGAGGATGTGTTGATCTCCCAACCAAGGGGCAAGAATCATATATCACTTGTTTTTACATTCTCAGAACTTAAGATAGTGCCTAGTCTGGACACTCAATACATGCTTGTTTAATAACTGAAAAAGTAAATGGATGAACTTGAATAACTGAGAATTAAGTTTTAAGAAAAGCATTGTTTTTAAAAATAGTATGTTGCCACCATCATTCCGGAAAGAATGTATGCCTTTGACATTGTTTTTATTCTAAGCCTAACTATATTCTTCTTTTCTACATTTAGTCTAAAATTCTAGTTATTTTAATTTTTTTCTTAGTTTTTCTTTTATTGTTCTTGTTTATAAACCACTGAACTTTGTTTTTTCAATACAGTATTTTTAAAAAAATTAATCTTTTTCTTAAGACTCTTATTGCAATAATATAAAAGTTTGCTGATATGCACTAAATTAAGGGAAAGCCCATAGACTTGTAGGTTTTTATTTGTTTTGTTTTATACAGCATATAACAAATTCAGATAACAAAGTATTGACAGTGGTGCTTTTGAGGAATCTATGTTGGCAGATGAAAAAAGAATGATACTCAAAGAACATCACTTTCAATAATATAGATATTTCTAAAGCTCTTTAAATCACTTTGTGCTCTTAAGATAGTTACACTTGCACTGAAATCATATTTATGCTATTTTGATATCACAGTGACAGAATATATCCCTTTGATTGCCATTATTTGATAAATTCATCATTCATCGTCACAATTAAAAATTGCTCTTCAAAGATCTAAAAACTAATAAGTTGGAGATAATAATTAAAAGATACAACTTCCTTTTTTATATATATTACTACTATATTTGTTTAAAAATAATGTAAAGCTTTCCAATTCATTCTATGGGAGTTTTTAATAGCAATGAAAGTGAAAATGTGATTTGTTGGAATGTTACTAACTTTTTTGTTGAAAAATACAGAATGAGATTTTTTCTCAGTTTATTTTTTTTTTTTCAGGGAAAAATTCTTTATTGAAATGTCACAAGATTAAGATGCAGGCTAAAATGGAGCCACTTGTTGCCTTAGCTTTGAGCACTTCTTTGTGCACAGAAAGATTTATATTCACATGTAGGCTGCGTAAACATTTGCTTGCACAAAAAAGAATCAAAAATGTGAATTTCTCTAGAGTGTGTTTTTAATAAGAATGAAAAGATTTACAAATTACAGGGCTTATGAATTAGACTTTTGATAATGCTGCCCATTAGAAAACATAAAATTGCTCCCCGAGTATAGCACACCTATTTTGTAGGAGGGAATTCCTTTATTTCAACAACTTTGTACTATGTCTTCAAAGAGACATAGTACTTCCTCCCTCTGAGAGGTCCTGACACCGGGATATTTATTGACTACACACTGTGGGCCGAACATCCTTTTAGGCACTGAGGCTATGGCAGCAAATAAAACAGAAAAGTCTGTGCCTTTATAGAGTTATATTCTAGTAGGGGAAATAGAAAGCACAGTAATGCACAAGTAAATACGGAGTGTCCAGGGTAAGGATTTCAGTCAGGAGTTGCTTGATTAGGGAAGATTTAAAAATATTTTGTGTTGTTACAAGCCAATTCAAAGCCTGGAGAGGGGCAAGATTGCCCAGGAAGAGCAGGCAGAGTAGAAGAGACAGGAACCCTAAGCACTGCCCATGTTTCTGAGTCCATAAGTCTCTGACTGTCAGAGGGAAAGGGAGTTGTTGGGTGGAGTTCTCTTTTTCTTCAAAGCCAGTACATTTCCTTTCTGTCATACCACCCAGAATCCCTTATATTCACATTTCAGTTTGTTTATCCAACTAAATATGAAAGCAAGTTTTTGGAGATATAATACTTGAAATTTCTAAATTAATCCCAGCTAGGCAAAATAATCACCAAAGACAAAGGAGGGGGGTATATGAACATGAATTAAGCATATTACATGCAAAAGTACTTTATGATCTTAAGAAAAAAAATCCCTCAAAAATAGGACTGTATTTCTCAAAAATTATACCTTATATGGAAATTCACAATAAGTGATTTTTTTGTCTGCTTGAGAATAGATCATCATTTAAAAGAGCTGCATATGAAAAAAAAAAAAAGAGCTGCATATGGTTGCATTTTTTGTTAGTACTCCAAAAAATTCAAAATGTTTGTGTGACATGTAGTGGCTGAAAATTTTAAACATATATTTATTTTTAATTTGTCTCCTAGTAAGAACATACTATATGTGTGTGTGTGCGCGCGCGTGTGTGTGTAGTGATCCAGGGAGACAGGAATCCAGAGGGTTAAGGAGAAATGGTAAAGATTTTGAGGTTGAAGTAATAATTGTGATGTTTGGACCCCAGCTGAGGGCAGCAGAAAGCAGAAACCCCTGGTTAGCTAATGGTCTCTAGGCGGGACCAAGGAAGCTAGAGAACTAGCATCACTCAGGAAAATTTGCCAGGCTCGGATGAGAGCTGTCACAAGCTGAGCCCTCAGTCCTGCTGGAGGAATCAACTCTGGGGTTGGAGAAGCCAGGAGACAGTCCCATCCAGGTAAGGAGTCCTCCAAGGTCACAGAGCAGGAGCTGGGCAGTGACCGGCTTAGAGGGCAAACTTGAGATTTCCAGGAAGCAGTTGGTTTTCACTTTTAAACCTGTAGGAGACAATCAGGTTTATAAAGCAAGGCATTGGTAAGTGCAATGAAGAACTTTCAAAGGTTTAGTTTTAAGAGTAGTTTTTAAAAAATATTGTGGATATGCCTTTGTGTTTGCTTAAAAAATTTTACCTCAATTAATGTGTTGTTAGAACATTTTCCTGATTCTTACAAAAAAAGAAAAAGAAAATATCGTAAAGGTCAGAGGCTACGAGCTTTTCATCATTTGGCCGAGAGACATAGATAATACGGTTTATGTATTCAGTTTAGTTTTAACAAATTGTCAACTTGAGAGAGTAACTACTAAGTAATTATCTGAAGATAGATTAGAATGACATTAAGCTGCATCCCTCATGTCCACCTGGGGATCTTATCATATGTAATTTGTCCATTTTAAGTTTTAAATATTGTTCCTAGGGAGAAAATGGTCAATCATAATTTTAAATGAACTCTAAATATTTTATGGGTATTAACCTTTCTTTCTTCAGTTATGTTAATATTGTCTAATTTCGATATGTGTATAAGTAATGGATGAAATGTCTCTCTCCATATTTTGATGTGAAATAGGATGTCTACTTTAGACTTAGGGGCTTACAAGCCCAGAAAGGCACGCCATTTGAGGATTTCCCCTACAGACTAAGTGTCTGGAAAGATCTATTGTGAAGTAATGAAATCAGAGTATTTATTTCAGTGTTTTGACAGGGAGCCTGAGGCTAGAGACCCCAGAGGACGCAATGATCTCAAAATGAATTAGCGATTTTAAATGTCTTCGGTATCTGATGTCGGTTCCTTCTAGACTTCTTTCCTGGAATCTGCTCCAGGTTCTTTCTCTTGAATCTAAAAGGTGCTGTTGCTTTTAGGCATCTTAGACAAAAGAGTAATGTCTTCCAGATAAATATTTGGAGGCTGGTATCAGTCCAGCAGGGTGATAATTTGGGGGATGTGTGTTTTGAAGAAATTGGCCCTGTGGATGATGCTCCTACTTCCCGAGCATTTTTTTTTTTTATTCCAGGGTATTGTGAGGGTACAAACATTATAGTTACACTTTATGTCTTTGCCTCACCCGAGTGCAGGTTAAAGGCATGCCCTTCCCTCCCTTTAGTGCTCCCTGTGTCCTTTAGTTGTAGATTTGCCCCCCCCACCCCCCTAATCCCTAGAGAGTATTTCTGCCATGTGATCACCCTAGTGTTGATCAGTTAGTACCAATTTGATGGCGAGTACAAGTGGATCCCACTCTGCTCCTGTGGTGCCTCACTTTGGATAATGGGCTTAAGTTTAATCCAGGAAAGCATAAGAGGTTCTAGATCACTGTCGTTTCTTATGATTGAGTAATATTCCATTGTAAACATATACCAAATTTTAATAATCTGCTCATGGATTGACGGGCACTTGGGTTGTTTCCACATTCTTGCAATAGTGAATTGTGCTGCCATAAACATTCGGGTGCAGATGTCTTTATCGTGGAATGTTTTGTGCTCTTTTGGGTAGATGCCTAATAGTGCTATTGCTGGATCGAACTTCCTGAGCATTTTGTAGACCAGGCTTTTCTGTGGGGCAGAGTATCTATGGAGTTTAAGAGAATTAAGGTCCAAGCATCAACACATGGGAATTTCAAATCTAGTCAGAGAAGATTTCCATATCAGAAACAATTGAAGATCTGTGGTTAGATAAAATTTTGAGAAGTGAACTCTCCTTGAGTAAGAAATAGCAGCTGAGGTTCAGGAAGGAACTGTTGTGTCTCACTATTTTGAAATTTTGTCAGCTATTTTTAGAAATAGCATGGAGGGACCACAAGGTAATCCTGTTGTTAGGCTCAATATTGATGAGACTCCAAGGAGTATATTGGTTCCATAACTCAAGAGAATTTGAAGAAGGTTTTCAGGATAATCACAAAAAAAAAAATAACAGAGAAAAAGGCAGGGAAAGTTATGAAAACTGATGTGCCTGCCAACAGGACATTCAATGCTCTTTAAACTCACACATTCCTACTTGGGAGAAGTTGACAGTCCTGTTTTGCTCTTTCTGTAAGGGAGGAAGCAGACAGCAACTACAGACCTGAGGGTTTTACAATGGAGGAAGGAAATGGTTTCTTGACAGTGAAACTTGGGGAAGTAACAGGAGTGGGAACTGAAGAATATTGTGACATCCAATTTTTCAAAGAATTGGGCTGAGGAGAAGATACATTTTCTTCTGTTTGTTTTGGCTTCAGTACATTCTGACCTTATATTGACCTTTAATCTTTACTAACAGTTTTTGTGAATTCTATTCATGTACTTCAAAAATACACGTTAGTGTGTTTAGGCATAAGAAATAGATCCCGGGCAGAGTGTACATCCCCCTCTGTGTTCACACACAACTATGCTCCCTCCCTGTGTTCTTCACACAGCTTTGTAGGAGAAGCACTGTGATATTGCCTCCGGTTCTCTAAAACATTATGGCTACCCAGTTCAAAACTGACTCTCTCCATCTTCTTTTTGTTTACAGGTTGTAATAGTTCTTTGACTTTTCAGAGCTTTATGAACTGAATTTTGAAACCTCCAAAATTTCTATTTTAAAATCCTCACCCCCAATATGACTGTATTTGGAGATAGGGCTTTTAGGAGGGAATAAAGGTTAAATACAGCTGTAAGGGTGGGATCTCTCTCTCTCTCTCTCCATGGGAAAAGCCATGTGAGAAGGCAGCCTCCTGAAAGGCAGGAAGAGAGCCCTCACCAGGAGCCAAGTTGGCCAGAACCTTGATCTTGGATTTCCCAGACTCCAGACCTATGAAAAATAAATGTCTGTCGTTGAAGGCATTCAGTGGCATTTTGTTATGACAGCCCAAGCAGACTCAAACACAAGTTTGCTCCTTGACTGTCATAATCTCATTAGTCTTGAGTTAGTTTAATTAAAGGAAACCTTAGAAATTGGAGATGCCTTTCCTCATAATTATCTCTACGGAGGTGAGGGACGGGAAAATTCAGTATAGTCGGGGCAAGATGAGGGTGATGTGAGAGGCCTCAGGAAAGCTCACATACTGTTTCTCATTAGAATGGAAACAGAGACGGGCTCTGCTCTACGAGGGAAGTGCAAGAATACCTTTTAATTTGGACTTGTTTAATGCTTTGATGATATTAGATTAGGAGATAAATGTCAAGGGTTTCCATCCATTTCATACCCGATGGGGTTTGTTTTTCCATTATGAAGAAAAGGTAGGTCAGCCTCTGCTAGTATGTGAATGACAGAAAGCTATACTTCTGAAAGATGATTTCCAATCCCTTTTCACATAGCAATAATTCATATATTAGATACTGTGCGTTGAGATGTGCTGAGCTTTATGCTGTCTAATAGTCTGGTTTCAGACCATTAGATATCCATGGAGTCCAAGAGAATTAAAGACAAAAAAAAATCAACATTCAGAAATGTGTAATATAGGGAAGATTTACATATATCAAAAATAATTGAAGTCTGTCTTGTGGTTGGCAGTTGAAGATTCTCTTACCCATGAGCTTCTCTATCTCTCAAACTTGTACTATTCAGAAAGAATTAGATCAAGATGAACCTAAAAACTTACGGTTGCAATGAAGACAACTTTACATCATTTTTAGGTATGAAATCACATAATGAATGCAAAATTCTCTTCTGCCTCACCTTCTATCACGGCTCATGGGGATTTGCCTGGGTCAGTAATAATAGGCACAAATCATTTGTCTTAAGTTCTGGGGAGTTCAGCAATATTGGCCATATGATTATGTCCCTGCTTCCATATGGTGGCCTTGTGTAAAAGGACCCTGTAAGTTCCGAATCTTCAAAATGAGGTTTGACATTCCAAGAAATAAGAAAAGGTCTTTGACATTACTTGATAAAAAGTGCATCAGGAATGTGAATTCACTCTTGCATGATGGTGAGTTAATAATGTTTTGCTAGTTGGTGGTAGAACAGTAGATTTTCCTCCCTCTGATTTAAAAATATTTTATTTTTTACTTTGAGAATCTGAGCTTAAAAATCAAAGGGATTAAAATGTTCCATTCTCTTGCACATTAATGAGCATGTGGAAATAAAATTGAAGAAAAACTTCTGAGTCATCTTTTGTATTTTAAGACAAACATAATACTCTACAGTTACCACACTAATTTTTATCTGCATTTTCAATGTAAAAATTCAGTATATATCATTTTATATTAATAAATATGTACAGCTAGTTTTACTAAAAAGTCCACTTTCATTTTCATTAGTCTTTTTGTTACCTTTTAGAGTTACATATTTATTTTTCATTGACATGTTCTACACACACACAGAGAAAAAAACCATAGATATGATGATTCAGGGTAAAGTTGGAGTTGATTATTAAAATACATTTCTCTTTTATTTTAGGAAATTTTTTTCTGTACAAAATTTGTTTAGTATCTTACCATCTTATTTTTTTGTATAGTATCTTATACAAAGTGCTAACCAATTAAAATAGTATTTTATAGATTATTATTACTTAGTAAGAATTTACTGCTTTGACATGTTGGCATATTGTTATTGCTTGTATATTTATTTTGCTTCACTTTCGTAAGAAATCTGGGAGATCTTGAGGAGCCAGGGACTAAAATCATTATCCTCTGCTCTCTGTGCTCAGCTACAGCCATTCCCTAGAAAACAAAAAATAGCTGAGGTTCATGTTACAAGCTACAGTGATAAAAATCCAAACTTATGCTATCAGAACTTTTGAAACTATTATTATAGTTATATGAACTGATTTTTTTTTCCTTTAGAGGAGTCTTATTTAGAGGAAATGAAAAGGAAACTTATTTTAAAAATTATTTTTAAGAACCAGAGAAAAAATTTTATTTATCTTTGAAGTATTTCTGTTTTGTTATTCTATAACTGGATTTTGAATTAGACTTACACAGTTATTTAACTTCACTTGTTTGGGGATTATGCTAGAGAATTTGCGTAATTCACATGCCCTAACTACTTCAAAATCCTTTATCTTGATTTCTCTTTTTTCCCCCCAAGGAATGGATTGCCTCTGTAGTCATTATAAAATATGATTATATATAAGCATTACCTCTAAATTAAACATCTTCTCTACACTTTCCAGATATACCCTAATATATTGTCTCTTAAGACCATTATTTACAATACTGAGAACATGTAAGCCATTTTTATCAAGTAAAATAGTAAAAAGTACATGTTTGGACTTAAAGCCAGAAGAAGTGATTTCTGGTCCTAACTTTGCTGTGTGTGAAATGCCTGGCCTTGGGTAGGGCACTTAACTTCCCTAGTCTGCAGTTTATGCAGTATTAAAATATTAATAGAAATAATGATACCTGCCATATGGCTTGTCAGGAAATCTTATATCAAAAATGTAAGTACTGGCCAGGCACGGTGGCTCACGCCTGTAATCCTAGCACTCTGGGACGCCGAGGCGGGCCGATTGTTTGAGCCCAGGAGTTCGAAACCAGCCTGAGCAAGAGCGAGACCCCATCTCTACTAAAAATAGAAAATAAATTAATCGGCCAACTAAAAATATATAGAAAAAATTAGCCGGGCATGGTGGCGCATGTCTGTAGTCCCAGCTACTCGGGAGGCTGAGGCAGTAGGATGGCTTGAGCCCAGGAGTTTGAGGTTGCTGTGAGCTAGGCTGACGCCACGGCACTCTAGCCCGGGCAACACAGTGAGACTCTGTCTCAAAAAAAAAAAAAAAAAAAAAAAAAAAGTAAGTGCTGTCTTTCGTAAGCTTTAAAATACTGTGAAAATGCAAGCTGTCATCAGAGCAACAGTGTAGGTGTCTTGGTTGAAACACAGACCCTGTTGTCCTGCTCCTGGGATTCATCTCTCACCTGTCACTTTTACCTGCCTGGTGACTTTGGGCAAGGTCCTTCATAAATGTGTGAGTTTCAGTTTCTTCATCTTTAAAATAAGACTTATAAAAACACCCACCTTTCAGGACCCAGTACCGCAGTTTGGACAAGAAAACACATGTAAAGCGATTATAGAAGAGCCGCGCGGGTAGTTAGCATAAAATAAACAATTAATATTACCTTCTTTTAAAATACACATATTCAACAGCACACTGGCACATTTCTGTGCGTGGCATTTGTATACACTCAAGAGTATTATGTGTGTAAAGAAGAAAAAAATACCATCTTTTATTCTAGCTTTTAAGCTATTTAGTTTTTCTATGAGCTGAATAATACATATTTGCTACAAAAGCTCAGAATATGCAGAGAAGCTTCAATAAGAAAACAAAAACCAGCTGGCAGCTAAACTGCCCAGATAAAATCACTGTTTAGCCTGTTTCAGAAGGAAAAGTATTTGAGCGAAATTGATTTCAGGGCAGATCAAGGTAAAGAGATGACAAGGCTAGAAAGGGGATGGGTTTGGGTTGCAGAGAAACTAGTCCCTAAGAACAGAAGCAGAACCGTGAGGAGACAGAGTTCATGAGAAGTGTGAAGAGAGAGGGAAGCAGCAGATTTTTAAAACCACAAAACCACAGTAGTTTTAACAAGGAGTGAGAATTGCTGCACTGTTCAAAGGCTGAACAACTAACACCTGTGCCCTTGCTTAGGGTAGAGTTACACTGATTTCACCCGTGTCCCTCCATAGTATTTGGCAGAAATGTTTCCAAAGCTTGTTTGCAGGAAGACCCTCACGTACAGTGTGAAATGAGTCAGGAGGAACGCATATAAACCACTTTCCAGTCCTTTCCTAAAAGGAAAAAGAGAAAAGAAAGATAATTTAATTCCCTTAATCATTCCCTTCATACTGTGGCATCCAAGTACGGAGAATGGTGGGAGAGAACTGGCAGCAGAGAAGACAAGGGGAGAAAGGTGACTACATTTGACATCCCTTGCTTCATGTAGTCAGAACTGGATAATTATTCATATGTACAGGCAATTAAAAGAAAGAGATTCTGGGAAAGAAATGACAAGCCCAGTTTGTCAAATTCATTTTCTAAAAACAGGCATTAAGAGGTAATTATTTTGTACAACGGTGCACCACGCGAGGCACTGTGAATGCTACGATGTCTATACTTGACATTACTACGTGATTAAGAATAGATTATTTCAAATCTTGTGAAATCACTCTCCTATTTCCTCCTCAAAAGTCATGATTCCTAAGTCCTTAGTCTCAAAGGAAATATTATGGGACTGGAATAGCATACAGAAAAAATAGCTTAAAAGTTTAAAAGCAGATTTGTTCTTTAGATGCTGCAATAATTTATCGTTTTGGGCCTCGCAAGGGTGAGGAACGTGTCTATCTGCTCTCCTGACTTTCTGGAATTCCACTTAATACTTCATCTACAAAGAGTGAAGTGTATCAGTTGCATTTCTCTTTTGGGGAAGAAGTAAAACACATAACACTGTAAGGCTATTAAGTTGATCAGCAGTACGTAGGATTTCAAATGCGATAAATAAAACATACTTCCAGTCAACTATATACACATTTGGCAAAAGTTAATTCTTCTGAATAAAAAGGCAAATTAACTGGAACACTTGCCCTTTGCCTTTTCTTAGGGTGGAGCTATGCTGATTTTCCCATTGCCTCCAATGGTATCCAGCCACTGTCTTAGCACAGAAGCACTGAGTTCAGTAAACAATTACTGACTCTGACTGTGTATATGGGAGCTGTCTCTCCAGGTGGCCAAGGCCCTGGCAGTCTGTATCTCTGTTGGCCTGCAGAGCCAACTTTTGTGCTATAGAAGTAGTAGAATAGACTATCCATCAGTTCTTTTTGATGAGTTGATTTATAGGCATTTTCTCACAAACCTGATTCTTTTAACACAGTTTTAAAGTTGCATGTTTATTAAAACCTGGAAAATAATAAGTTTTATAAAGAAAAAAATTAAAACCATTCATAGTCTTATATTATACTAAGCCAACCACAGCTAACGTATTGGTATTTTTCTTTGAAGGCTTTTTTTTATGCCCAAGTATTTTTTAGCATGATTTTAATAATATTGCATATGTAGTTTCTGCATTCTTTTTATTTAATGTATTAAAAGCATGCTCTACTTTATTACATTGTTTTGTAAAACCCATTATTGAGTTATATTGTGGACTGAATTGTGTCTCTCCAAAATTTGTATGTTGAAATCTAACTTCCAATGTTTTGCTATTTGGAGATGGGTGTCCCGACCCGCGGGGTAGTCAACGCGGACCCTGGAGGAGGGAGCGGGAATTGGGAGAGGCAGGAGACACAAGAAATGGAGACAAGACAGGAGTCTGATCAAGTCTCGTTTATTGGCAGGATGGCAGAGGCTTAAATAACGCAGAAAGAGTAACAATAAAGGGGTGGTGCTTTCCGAGGCTCTGGCTTTCCGGCCAGAGGGTTTCTATATAAGGAAACCCTCTGGGGCTTTCAAGGGCTACATAGTTATAATGGGTAAACAGAAACTTACAAGCTCTTCCGCAGGCTTTTGCAAATGCGTGGGCTTGGTAAGCAGCTGCCGGGCCTCATGGCTCCGGACAGATGGGGATTTGGAGAATTAATTAGAGGAGGTCATGAGTGTGGGGCCCTGGTCCAGTGGGATTAGTGCCCTTGAAGAAGAGACACCAGAGAGCTTGCTCTCACTTTCTTTATCTCCCGGTGCACTTGTACAAAGAAGAGATCATGTAAAAATGCAGTGAGAAGGTGTCTTATCTATAAGCCAAGTGAAGAGCACCCTCATCAGAAACTGAATAGGCTAGTACCTTCATCTTGGACTTTCCAGCCTCCAGAACTGTGAGATATAAATTTCTGTTGTGTAAGCCACTCAGTCTGTGGTATTTTGTTATAGTAATCCAAGCAGACTAAGACAAGTGGCTATATAATACATTGTTTGTTTCTGATTATCTATAACAATTAATATAAATGTAACATCTTTGTGCATAAAGTTTTTATATATTTCACATTACTTCCTTTGTGCAAATTCTCAGAAATGGAATTATTTGATCAAACTTAAGAACATTTGCTAAAGGTTTATAAATTGGTTGCACCAAATTGCATACCCAAAGGGAATACGAAAAACATCTCTCTTCAACCTAACAACGCTGAACGTGAAAACATGACCAAAATTCTCTTAGCATTAGTTAGAACATCACAACTACATTTGATTCCAGCCTTAGGAAAATAGGGCAGAAATTTGGATTAACTTTCCGTTGTCTTTCCCTTTTCCTATTCTTAGTTTTCATTCTATGTAGTAGGATTGTATTTTCCTTCATTCTGGAAGGAAAAAGAATCCTGGATCCTTATGCCATTAGAATTTTAGTGCATTTTTTTTTATCTGAGAAAGTTGATATCTGATAAACATGTCCTCATGAAAGAAATACTAGATAACAGCTACACGACTCTTTCCTCATCAACTTCTATACGTTTCTGTCAGGGTATACCAGTGTTCTCTTCCATTCTCCCTTTCTTGAGACCTGGACGTTATATAATGTTAGAATCTGAGCTTTAGAAAGGATCTATCAACCTAACATCCCGTATAAATAGTTATTCCCTCTATCATATCGTCAGCAAGTGTTCATTCAACCTCAGCATGAGCACATTCAATGATAAGGAACTCACTGTCTCACAAGTCAGTCTAATTGAGTGACAGCCATCTCTGACTATTGGAAGATTGCCCCAAAGAGCGAGTCCACAACTCTACCCATTGGTACTGGTATTACCTCTGGAGGGATCATAAGGAACAAATCTAATTCCACTTTCACTTGATAACCCTTCAGAAATTTGAAAAGAGCTATCAAGCAATCCTTTTCCTAGGTAAATATGTTATCAGTTCATCCTCTGTCCCTTGTGAGACATGTCACATTCAAACTGCTGTGCACTGTGGGCATGTTCTTACGAGAGCAGAAACCAGACACCCATAGCCTGCAGCCTAGTTTTTGGTCTTTGAGTGTTTGGGAAGAATAAAAAAGAAAGATGTAAGGAGCTTTATTCTTTTAGTTTGGTACGCTCCTTCCTGTTTTCTTACTCCCAGAAGTTTTTACTCAGCTAAGGTCCCTGCCAACTTTGGGAGGCATTTCAGGTTATGACAAAAAGGGCAGCACCCTTGACTGAGCACAATGCTGTGAATTGGAGGAAAAGAGCTGCCATCTCCCTTCCTCTACAATAGCTACCTCACATTAATGAGTTAAAACCAATTTGACATTTTTATCAGCCATTCGCACACTTGACTTTTATTGACTCTTCAGTTGTCTTCTTAATAATAACTAAAGTTCTTAAGACTTTTCTCGCACCGTTTGACAATCCAGTTGAGTCATTGTCTCTGCTAGCTTTTGCTTTTGCAGTTAATTTTTTTTTAAACTAAGCCAGACTTTGTAGGTATTACCCCTGAGCATCATCCTTCTAAAGTCAGTCCAACAAAGGAGACTTTTGAGGACCTTTTGTGTCCTTGCTCTGTCAGTCCTGGGCAGGATTGCGTGGTCTGCAGAAAGCTTTCTGTCTTTATCACATCCTAATACACTGGTGAACAAGAACAGACCAGAGTGCTGAAAACCTTCCCCTTTCCTTCTGGATCCTCCACACTCCTTTCTCTTTGAATCTTTCATCTTTCCCCAAGACCTGTCGCCAAGGTGTGCAAAGTCTGACCATAGAGTGGCTCTCAAGTTCTCCCCCTCATTCTCATGATTGAGAGCTGCCCCTCATCAAATTAGGCCTAGAGTTTTGCCAATAATCACCTAGCTCAGCTAGCTGGCTCTTGTCTCTAACTTCCAACCCATCTTGCATAACATTGCCTCATCATTTTCCTAAAATATCACATTTATCATGTCTGTTCTGCTCCTGATCTTTTAGTAGACTCCAGTTAGAAATGCAAATACTTCTCTGTAGAGGGCGTGGCCTCGGTCATCTCATTCCTTCCCAACCCACCCCACGTTCCATGCAGCCTGCACTCCCAGAACCTTCACTGTGTCTGCTAATTGTCGCCTTATTCCTTGCTCATGCTCTTTCTTCCATCTGGAATATTCTTCATTCTCCTTATCAACTATCCAGAGATTGTCTACTCTTTAAGGGCCAGATTTAAACCTCTTTCCTCTATGCAATTTATTTACTTTTGTCCACATTAATCAGCTTACATCAACTCCTAATGTCCAGATAATAATTACTCTACTAACGCTTTCTGAATAGTTCCAGTTGGGTTATGGTTTTCCTTCTGGGCTGGAGGAAAATTTCCCTGACAAAGGGTAATTTCATTTAATGCTTTGGTATAAATCACTTTTCCTGAAATAACATTAAACGAATGGTTGATGCTTGGTAAATGTTGCTCTTTGGTTGATATATTTACCTTTTGAAGGAAGGTAGTGCTTAAATTAGTCACTGATCTTGGAATTTCAGGTTGAGGGTAACATTTTGGGGCAATAAATTGATGCCTGGCCCTTCTAAACAGTATTTCTGAAGAGCTGCCTACCTGCCCCCCAAACATGGCTGTCTTGCAACACTTACAATCTTTATTTTTTTTTATTTATTTTTTTTTTATTTCAGCATATTATGGGGGTACAGATGTTTAGGTTACGTATGTTGCCCTTGGCCCCCCTCCCCCTCTAAGTCTGAGTTTCAAATATGTCCATCCTTCGGGTGGTGTGCATTGCACTCTTTGTGTATGCATATACCCGTCCCCTCCCCCCTCCTCCCCTCTCCTCCCCCTCCCCCTGCCCAACATCCAATAGATGTTATTCTTATATGTGCATTTATGTGTTGATCAGTTAATACCAATTTGATGGTGAGTACATGTGGTGCTTGTCTTTCCATTCTTGGGATACCTACAATCTTTAGTAGATACCAGATGTAAAATGATAACAGTTTTAACTGCTTCCAAAATCCCACAGACTGTTATTCCATCTCCTATACCAAGTATTGTTATAATTAATACAAAGTTGTATCACCACCCAGAATTATGTGGATCAGGCCCCTAACTATGCATGGCAATGGGCTTGATGATCTATAGAGAGAGCAACAAGAATAAGCCATACTTTCACTCTCCTGGGAAACTCTTTTTTGCTCAATTCTCTTGCAAGTTTACATCAGTTTCTCCTTCCTCAGGTATTAGAGGAAGTTCCTAAATTGTCTGGAGATTGCAAATTCCAAAACACTGAAATCCTTTGAGCTGGATGACTTATTTAATAGCTTTCACTATTGCTGTACTTATAAACAAAATGCAAAATGCGAGTCCATTCCAATTTCCAGTCACATTTGGGAGGTGTCATGTAAAGGAAAGCATAAAAAGATTAACATTTATTAATCTGCTTTTATTTTTTTTTTTTTTTGAGGAGAAGTCTGAGAAATGACTACCATATAAATTTTTTAAAAATTCAGAAAGACAAACAGTTGATGACTGTTACCTGGCAATCTTATTTTCTCTTCTTACCCCAAAACATATGCCCTATTTTTCCAATTAAAGCAAGCAAAGTCCTCTTGCTTTGGCTAGGTGATAATAGAAACATTAAATTCAAACTATCCAATTTTGAGATAATCTGTTTTCAAAGCTTTAGGCTAAAAATTATGTCATCAAATTATAACGCAAGTTGCAAAGTATCATTAAAGTGATAATATTAATATCATCCTGTAAGAATTGGTGAATCCACTTGAAGTTTGTGTTTGATTCCCTGCTATTCAGAATCATTTGCACACGCAAATGACTGATATCAGCAGAGCTAAGTGAATAGCCACTCTGTGTCAGGTTTTGGAGTCATAAAGGCAAATAGGGTGTAGATTCTACTCCTGAGGAATAGAATCTAGTGGTGGAAACAGACATGTAAATAGTAACTGCAACAAAAGAATAATCAGAAAACATACCGAATGAAAGGGCAATAGGAACACAGGTTTGTTTATTAATTCATGCAGGAATATCTAATTTTTGCATCCAATTTGATGTTTCAGTTAGAAAGATGTAAAATAACTTTGGAGAAGTAGTTCATGGAAGGTGATACACATTTATCCTTTAGGCTTTTTAGGAAGGTGCAAAGAGGCTTTTTCCAGCATTGCTCATTTTAAAGAAATGCTGTTTGGGAAAGTTTTTGAAATGCCCCTTCACAGCTTTTTTGTAAACATTCTATACTGGCTGTGGTTTTCGCACAAAGAACATTGAAGATAATTGAGTCAAAAATAGCAGAAATATGTGCACGTCTGAATCCAGCACACATACAGTAATAAAGCGGAGCTGCATGGTGGCCAGCTGCGAAGTGTGGAATATACAAACAAGAAAGAGCTGGCCGTGCAGATGGTAACTACATTAGTCAAAGAAGAAATTTTGGCAGAATTGTGATTTGATGTTTTGTATTGATGACCAAAAAAAAAGGAAAATTTGGTAAACCAGATCCAGGAAGAAGATATATAACTTCAAAGAACGTCAAGAAGAGAATAAACAAATAAAAGTGTATTTAAGCTTCTTATCACGGAAGCAGGAATACAGTTCACAAAAACCTCCTCCCAAGTAGCCAGGCCCCTCTTGTGCAATTTAAATAATGAAATAAATATTAAGGCCCTTCTCTGTGCAGGGCAGTGTGATCAGCAGCGTGAGCAGTACCAGAAGTAAACGTCAACCCTTCTCCCTAAGGATGTGGCTTAACTATTGCAAGAAGATAAGATGGGTATATAATTAACAACAATGCAAGGGAGGATAGAGTAATCTTTATAATAAAGATACAAGTAAAGTTAGAGGGAGCTTAAAAGAAACAAATTTACTCTAGCTAAGGATATGGCAGAAGAATTTACATAGAAAGCATCTTTGGGCTAAATGATAATCAGAAATTCTATAGGTATACATGAAGAAGAAAGTCACTCCAAATTAATTTAGAAAAGAAAAAGTATGGAACGTGGTTGGGGAAAGCCAACCATGCGTACAGTAGTCTCTGAGTACGGCAGTACTCACAATGCCCACTCGTACCATACGCTGCCTTTGCTTTTCTCATAAAAATTGAAAAATGTCATTCTGCTGTATGCACATTAGTTGGCCAGGGCAGTTGTAACAAAGTAACACAGACTGAGTGGCTTAAACAACAGAAATTTATCGTCTCATTGTTCTGGAGGCTGGAGGTCCAAGATCAGGGTGTCAGCAGGGTTGGTTTCTTCTGGGGGCTGGGAGGGAGAATCTATTCCATGCTTGTCTCCTGGCTTCTGGTGGCTGCTAGTATTCTTTGAAGTTCGTTGACTTAGGGATGCATTAGTCCAATCTCTGCCTCATCTTCATATGGTGTTCGGGATATGTTGCTGTGTCCAGATTTCCCACGTTTATGAAGATACCAGTCATATTGGATTAGGGCCCACCCTAATGACTTCATTTTAACTTAATTACCTCTATAAAGATGCTGTCTCTAAATAAGGTCACATTCTGAGATACTGGTGGTTAGGACATCAATGTATCTTTTTTGGGGGAGGGCAAGCACAAGTGAACCCTTAAGAGTATGTAAACAAGAGAACCAACATTTAGGCTGGAAGACAGATTCAGTATATTTATGGAGTGGCCTTGAGGTTCGAAATAAGGAATATAGACATTATTCTAGGCAGTGGAGCTCCGTGGCCAATATGTACACGGGGATAAAATTACCTTGGGATCCCAAATATGCTTTTATTTAGAACTGGGATGCAAAGTTGTGAAATAAATGATAGAGACAGATGAAAATGAAGCTAAAAGAAAAGTCAGAATATTGGATCTCTAAGATGAGGTGTTTGGATGGATGGTTATTTCAAATTATTATTCAAATTATTAAATTGATTATTATGATATATTTTATGTTATAATTATATATAAATCACAAATTTATGATATAAGTATTATAAATATGAATAATTAATGATAAATATATTATATAATGAACAGATAGTAAAATATAATAAACAGGACTTATAATGAATAAAAATAAATTACAATATAATTTATAATTCTTTATGAAATGAGATATTGGGGTTTTTTGTTTGTTTGTTCGTATTTCAGAGACAGGGTCTCCTAGGCTGGAGTGCAGTGGTGCGATCATAGCCGTTGCAATCTTGAACTCCTGGGTTCAAGCGATCCTCCCACCTCAGCCTCCCAGAGTGCTGGGCTTAGTGGCACGAGCCACCACGCCAGCCAAATTCAGTTATTATTATGAAATTTCTTACTCTAAGTAATTTTAAAGATTATTTATAAATAATTTATAATTAAGAGATGCAAGGAAAATTTTACTGAGGGAGAGGGGATACTTTCATTCAACTTCCAAGAGCTGAAAAAGTCCCCGAACGTGGCTGGGACATCCCAGGGCTCGGTACACAGGCCAGGTCCCCATTTATGCAAGTACCCGAAGCCCTGTCGTCAAACACTGTCTGCTGGGTTGGATCAGCTGTGTCCTGGGGATTTAGCAGGGGTAGCATTTGCTAGCCATGGAGCAGAACTGGCAGGAATTTCCACTAACTTCTTGAAACTTAACATCTAGAAAAAAATTTTGCTCCCTCACTGCCCTCCCCACATATCCCAGGCACGTGTGCAGGTACACACGAGCCCACAGGCATGCACACTGGTACGCGCCCGGTGGTACAGGCATAGAAGTGCTAAGGGGCTACAGACAACAAACTGGATTTCTTAACATAAATAATTTCCAGGAAAATACAAAAAACAGAATGATATTTTTCAACTTTCATGGAAAAAGTGAAGACAGTGTATGGTAGCGGAAGGAGCACAGAGTTTGAAATCTTGCAGACAGCCTTATTCACAAGTTCCACAAATGATTTTCTGGAAACTTTGGACAAATGAACTAATTCTGCACACTTTGGTTAACATGGTATGTAAGGTGGGGATAAATATGTTGTATTCTATTTGAAGGATTAGATGAAATAAACTATATAAAGAACACAATAAATGCTTCATATCCCTTACATTATTATGAATGTGAATTTTAATTTTAATAACCAAAGGATTCCAGGTATTATTTCCCATTGATTTAAACATGTGCTTATGCCCGGACTGACTTGCTATTTTATTCATGAGTTGAAAAGAAAATAGCTGGACCATAAAAAAGAAACCAGAAGGTCTGTAAGGAAAAACCCATGGCTGTTATGGGTCTGTGATAGCTCTTGGCAAAATTGGTAACTATTGTTTGGATAAAGTTTTCTTCAGTCATTTTGCAAACCTGGATGTCCTCAATAACGAGATACCTGTTTTGGAGGTGAATAAAATCTGTGCTTTCAAAGGAATATACAGGTGTTTGTTAGAAGAAAACTTAAGGAACGATTCTAAACTTTTATGCAGATGCACTAGGCCCGCAATGACATATAATAGGATGAAAGCGTTGGTTTTGAAATAGGATGTAAATAAAATATCCTCCTTTTTTTCACTGCTTTTGTGTTTTTTGCTACTCAATAATTCAATAGACATTTTCTGGGCAGCAGAGTTTGTCAGCAATTATTCTGTTGAGGATCTGGAAAAGAAAACAGTAATTAAATACCTTCACTTATCCTACTTTATCCCTGACTCTGTGGCTAAACTTAAGCATGGATTGGAAATAGATGTACCTTGAGATAACTTAATATAGAAAAGTATTGGGTATTCTTGGCCTTAAAACGATCTTTTAGACTATGGTAGGCATTAAGTCCATTTATGAATATTATTTTAACTCTTTCTTTTGATCTGTCTCTAAATTGGTAAATAAATATTGTGGAATATTTCATTAAGACAAAATGTGCACTTAATTCCTAATAGGTGAGCCATGGTGGTAACTGAATGTACTAACTGCAACGTGGGAGAGGATGTGGCCCACAGGATAATTGAATCTGTGTAATAACACCTTAATTTTTAGATGAAGCCGTTTATATATGGTCTTCCCATTTTGCTAAATGACAACGAGCTTACCATGTTTCAGGCCAAAACCTTGGAGCCACCCTTCAATCTCCTTTTTCTTTCCTATTCCACATTGAGTTCATCAGCACTCTCATCAGCTGTGTCTAGAATTGAACAAATTCTCACCATTTACTCTGCTCCAAGCTCACATTAACTCTTACCTAGAGGATTGCAGGATACTTCCAATTGTTCTCCTTGCTTTAGCATTGTCCTCTTCAGCCTACCCTTAGCACAGCAGCGGGAGTGGTATTTTACAATGCACTCCTCTGCTCAAAACCCTCGGTGGCCTCTCATCTTTCCTTATCAGAGAGGATTTCCTAACCATCCTACCTAAGAGAAGATCATCCAACTCCCAGCCTCAGTACTCTCTCAACCCCTCACCCTCCTTTATTTTTCACCATATGGCTGTTCGCTAACTTTTATCCCATAATTTCATGTGTTTATTTGTGTACCTAACCACATAAAACTATAAACTCCATGCAGAAAGGGACTTTCTTTGCTAAGGTTACTATCCTGTGCCTGATTCCTTGCACAATGCCTAGTGCATAATAAGCCAGACAGAGATAACTGTCGATTAAACTCTAAGTTTGTTTTGTCTGGTTTTAATGTTTTAATTTGGTGCTTGGAATCTGTAAGTTCTATGGTATTCTCTGATGATTCCTTAATGGATGAAACACAAGTTTCAAATTCATCTTTTCCTCTCCTCACTACCAGTCACCAATTCTCAAAATTAATTAATCTTCCTTAGGATCCCATTTCATTTTTTAACTCAAAGAAATGTAATTATCCTGTGCTGAATTGTTTGATATGTTTAGAGGGTGAAAGCCTCTATTTTGTTGACAATATAGTCTTCTACCCCCTCCCCAGTGGGAAAAGAAAAGAAAACAGGAAAAGAAAAGAGGTGTTATGCAAAATTATACTTCCTAAAACATATTCTTTCCTATCTGGTCCTACTAGTTATTTGCATACCTTTAAAAATGTAATGCTTCCTCTTACTTTTTATTTTTCTGCAACTATGTGCAGTATTTAGCACTCAAAGTTTTTAACATCAATCACATTGACCTTCTTGCAGGTTCTTGAGCACATGAAGCTTGTTTCCACCCCAGGTCTTTGTTTCTTTCTGTCCGGGATGCTTTTTCAGACTGCCTCCTGGCGAGCAGGGGTTTGGCTCAAATATGTCCAACTTGAGGCAGCTTTTACTGACCACCATAGCTATTAGGTCATTAAATATCAAATGTCCAATTTTGAATCAAAGTGTAGTTTATTATATCTCAAACAAGTAGCAGTACAATTAACCAAAGTATGGTCCTAAACTAGCAACACAGTTTTGCCATCTTAACGGTAGCTTGCTTATGCCAGCAGCGAAGAAGCCTGGAGAGCAAGTAGTGATGAAATCACCAAAGGCATTTTCCACAGATTGTTGAGAAATGAGTATTTTTCCTTGCAAGAAGTGGGCCAAAGCCTGGAAAAAGTGGTAGTCAGTTGGTGCAAGGTCTGGTGAATATAGTAGATAACAGGGAGTTTCCCAGCCCAGCCTCTGTAGTTTGAGCAGCGTTGTTTGTGCCACATGTGGTCAAGCATTGTCTTGCAAGAGGATTGGCCTGTCTCTAGTGACCAGTCTTGGCTGCTTCATTGCAAGCATCCTCATCATTTTGTCAAATTGGTTGCAGTAGACATCCACTGTAATTGATTGACCACGTTTCATGAAGCTGTGGTGGATAATACCAGCGCTGGACCACCAAACAGACACCATTAGCTTTTTCTGATGAACATTTGGTTTTGGACTGTGTTTCAGCACTTCATGTTTATCTAGCCATTGTATTGAATGCTTGCAATTGTCAGAAAGAATCCATTTTTCATCACATTTAAGAATACCTTGTAGAAATGGTTCACGTCTATGTCATGACAGCAAAGAAAGGCAAACTTAGAGATTATTTCTCCTCTTTTTTATTTATTTATTTTTATTTCAGCATATTATGGGGGTACAATTGTTTAGGTTACATATGTTACCTTTGCCCCACTGAGTCAGAGCTTCAAGCATGTCTCTTGGGATGCTTGTATAATTCATGTGGAACCCATCTATCCAGTTTCTTCACTTTACCAATTTGTTTCAAATGGTCCAATATTGTTGGAATAGTAATGTCAGACTTTGCTGCTGATTCACGCATTGGTTGAGATGGATTCTCTTCCACTACAGCTTTCAGCTCATTATCCCCCTTGGTCTCAGGTCACCCACATGGCTCATTTTCAAGATTAAAATCACCAGAATAGAACTTCTCAAATCATCGACGTACTGTGCATTCATCAGCCACATCCTTCCCAAACACTTCGTTGATATTTCGAGCTGTCTGCACTGTATTGGTTCCTCGACAAAACTCATATTCAAAAATAGCACAAACTTTTGACTTATCCATGGTTTCACAAAAATTGCTATTAAAAAAAATTGAAAGATAATCACAAGCCAAACTGTGCGTTTGAAAAAATGAGGATGTACCTTCACAGTAAAAAGAAAACAAGAAGTGAAATGTCAGAGATATCAACTGTCAAATTTAGTACTTAAGGAGGTTGGACATTTCATACTTAATAACTTAAAACAGGCATACTCTGACAATCACTTTTACCTACATGCCCTGCTTTATTTTTTCATTAAAGTAGCTAATGTTGCTTTACAAATTTAGTTGCAATTTTCTGCCCTCTACTAAAGTAAAGTTCCTTTTAATCAATGACTTTGTCTAATTCACCCTTATGTTTTCAGCTAGAACATCCTTTCTATAAAACAGGGGCTCCATATTTATTGAAAGAAATGAATGAATGAATGAACTCATATAGACATTGAGCTGCTGAAAGGGGTTTACAAATCCCTTTAACTCGTTGTCACTAGCCGCTTTTGGAAATACTCTTGTCAGGGACAGGCTTTTGAGAGTTCTCTAACCTGTGAGGCAATTTCTAACCATTTCTTTTAAGTTGTGAAGTTCTACTTGAGTTGCTAAATTCCGAATTAGTATAAAGAGATAATCAATAGTAGATTAAAATTCTTCATTTTTGACAAATATTACTTGATAGCAAATCTACCTTGTTTAATTTTATCTTTGAAGATTAAGTGTTTGAAAATTGATATCAAAAATCCAAACAATATCTACATTGTATAAGTTAAAATGGATATTAATTGCTATTTGGCATGAAATCTCATTGTATCATGAGATACTACTAAAGGTAATTCTGCAGTCCTGTATTCCTGCCAGATGAGGAAGGAACTGATCGTCATGCTTCTAATGGCAATTCATTTTGCCAGTGGGCGTTGAAAGTTAGTTAATGTTGTCGAACTTGTTATGGGATTCCGGAAACAAACCATTGTTCATCAACCAATTTCATAGCCCAATTAAAGATAAAGATCAATAAACAACCTTTCTATTACCTCTCTATATCTACGTGTCACATATATAACTATATCTATATTGTCAAACTATGTATAACTATATTTATATATATAACTATACCCATATGTATAACTATATCCATATTATTGAAGATCAGTCATTATAAAATTCCCTGATATAAGTTGAGAAGACATTTAATATAATCTTACTAATTCCATAGCTATAGGCAGGCAGATAATGCAAGAATGCATGACAGTCTAAATAATGACAAATAGCATTTTAAGTGATTTAGATTGTCAAAGCTGTAGAGATGGATATGCAATGGGTTTGTGTATGTGACATATGGGCAGGAGGGTAGGATGAGATGAGGAGGGGGCCTGTGGTTCACTTCAGACACAAGCTTCAATTAGGCACTTAAATTAAAGTAGTTTACTGAGCATTACTAGTCATTTAGCCAGGTACAATGCAGAGCATTTGATAACTATGTTGAATACCAAGTTTAGATGAAGTAATTTAATAAATTTTTCTTATATCTCAATTCTTGAAAATTTACTTCTTCTTAAGCATAAGGAAAATAAACCCAGCCTTTAAGGACCCAGTACCCCTCACTGTGCCCCAGACAACCTGTAAGTGTTCCTGGCTCACTTCATTCATGCTATAGAAAATCCCTCCCTTTCTTTTCTAGTCTTACCTGACTTCATGTTAGGAAATTAAAAGAATATTGTGCTGAGTTTTCAAAACTATTGGGCCACTCCTGCTCATTCTGCAAGACCTAGGAAAAATGACACCTCCCCGTGATACCTCCATGAGTTCCCAGGTAGGGTAAGTGAGGTCTTCTGAGCCCATGACCTTGTTCAGATGCAGCTACAGTGGCAGGCATTAGATGTTTTAGAACTTAGGAATCTCCTGCCCTTGTGTCTCTTCCTCCCCACTGTGAGGTTTTGGGATCACACATGGATTGTGTCTGTAACTCTAAAGACAAGTTGGAGTTTTCTTGCTCCTCTGAGATCGGGTAGCCTTTATTCTCCTTCATCCAACTTTCCATCTTCTTAGAGTCCAGAGTTCTCCCCCACCAAGTTTTGAACATTACTCAAATTGATTTCTGTTCCATCCGCAGTGTCTACACTCCTCTCTCCAAGAATCTCAATAACGGTCAAGCACCCAGACCCACCATTCAGTCTATTTGCCCAATGATTTAATAAATTATTAATTATTAAAAGAATAATGGATATTAATATTAAATAGCAGTAAATAATAATAATAAATTATTATTAACAATAAATCATTAATTAAGCTCATCAAATTCCAGAAAGGGGTTCTGAGAAGAAGATCACAAAACAACAGATCTCCTTCCACCAGATCTTCAGTCGGCTTCCACCTTTCCTCTGTCTCTCTCCATCCCCTTTGGTTTCTTTAAAGCTGTAGCCAGATATCTCCCCGGAGATCCCTCCCCAGGCTGAGGCTCCATATGAGCTCAGATTCTATCCTCCTAGCAAGCTTATTCAGAAATGTTCCCAACAAAGAAAGCTTTCCCTTTAAGAAAAACTCTCCATCTACCCAAAAAGAAAATTTGTTTTTCATCTCAGGTACACATCTTATCCAAATTTGTCATGAGCATCAGATCAATAATTTTGTAGGTGTTTGAAAAATACTTTTATTGAGTATAATGGTCTTAGTTATCTTGGTCCCCGATCAATTTCAGGTAACTTTAGAAGTCTTCTATTTTAGTTATCCTTGGTTGTGATTTGAATGACTTAATTGATTTGTGAGCTATTTTGATTTTCCTTTTGTCCTTTACATAATTCTCTTCAAGTCAGAAAAGGTGAAAAGATTATGTGAAAGTCATCTCTTACTTAGGAAGTATTTCTGTAAAATGAGGGAAGTGTTATTTTTTGAAAACTGAAAATATCAAAATTTACCTTTGAGTTTGATTATTAGGATCTTATAGTAATAGAACTGTATAGTTGGAATGAATGAGAAACTACAGGTCTTTGTAAATTGAGATATTTCTGACTACTGAAAATGCTGTACATTTTAATAAGTGCCTCTTGCCAGCATTTAAAAGAATATAAGCATGACACATTTCCTCTAACACTCTAATTGCAATCTCAGAAAGTATTTCCTTTAGGGACCTGAGAATAGTAATAAATCTATTTTGCAAAGACTGTATTTTGTAAACCTCAATGCACTAATAAATGAGAATTCCTCTAGTGATAAGATAAAACATTTCATCATAAACAAATACCCACATTTTGTGTAGTAGAGATGGTCTGTTATCCCTGGGGGGAGGCTGACAATATCTGGACTATTTCATTACTCCTCTGAAGTGGAATTTGACCATAAAGTAAAAGGACGTATTTTTGGCCTTTTAATTACCCAGGATTTAAACATAGGTATGATACAATGACAAGCCAATCGGAGATGTGTTTGGCCTTCTAAATCCCTTTCAAATCCTTGTCCCAGGGCCAGAAGCCAGTACCTAAAAAGGAAGTCCGCACAGGCAACACAAACACTGCCCGCTGAGCCTGGGCACAGTCTGCTTCTGCAAAGATTGTGTAAACGTACTTCATGGACATTTCTGCTCAGTGGTAGACAAGAGCATAAAATACATTTAAGTGTGTTATCTCCGTTTTGGGAGGCAGCTTAGAAAAAGGAACGGAACTCTGAACTAGAAGTCAGGGATCTGAATTAGAGCTGCAGCCACACGATTGACAGTATGTGCGGCCTGCGCCAAATCATTTCTGAGTTCCAGGTGCCAGTTGCTTCATCTGTAAATATGGGTGAAACTATTTGCCCTGTTATTAAACTGCACATTCTCTAGGGATGGTTCACATCTTGTTCTTCCTTCACATCACAACTGTGCCTGGCCCATTGCTCTATAAAGGCTTTTTGAGGAACTAAGATAGGTGTGTTGTGGGGAATACAATAAAAGCTTGTTTCTTTGGAACAAGCTCCAAAGAAAATGTGCAATGATTAATGCAACTATAATTTCATCATACATTCTGCATTATTGAAGATGCATTATTTATTCCACAATTTGCACAAACACAGACACCATGTTATATGAAACTTTCCTCTATGACGGGTTTGCTTGTTCTATAGCTCCCCTCACATTTCTCTATGGCCAGAGAATTTCACATTTACCTATTTTGTTCTGTATGTCAGCCAAAGCTAGAGTGACCCTGTATCCCAGTTTGCCAGAGACCTCTGCAGTTTACCTATGTCGTCCTGGCATAATTATTAATAGCACCCTCTTCCGTTGACAAACATGCCCCAGTTTGGGTGATAAATTGTGTAGTCACCCTATTTAAACATAAATGATGATGTTCCATTATGTTCTTTATGAAGGAAAGGCAATACATAAAACCAGAGAAATGTATATATCTCTTCAAGGTTTTAAGCCTTGCTCTTTAGAGTTCTCTGGTATCATTTAGGTAACTCATCTGTATACAGCTAACCAGCAATGCTTACAAAATCAGGAGATGTCTCTTTCAAGGCCTTAGTTTGCTGACTTAGAACTGCTTTCTGCTTGCCCACAGGAAATCTAGTCTTCTACCCACCTTCCAATTCTGGAGCTTTGGGGAATTTTCAGGATCTGCAATCCATTCACTTAGTAATATTCACAGGACAAGCATAGCTAGCATGACTTAAGCTCCTGGGTGTGGAATGGTGAGCAAGAACGGACAATGTTGGCCCACATGAAGCTCCGTGTCTAAAGGGAGAAACAGATATTACTAATTTTACAAACATAAAGCTGAACCTCTGACTCTGTATCTCATATTGCTTTAAATAAGAGGTGGAGGTGTAGAGTGCTCTGAGGACCCATAATCAGGGGAGTTGAGCTGGCCAAGGATGCTCAGGGAAAGCTTTTCTGTGGAAGTTCCAGTTGAGCTGAGATCAGAAAGATAAATCAGAATGACCTAGATGAGGAGATGAGCAGAGGCAGGAGACAGCTCGTGCCAAGGCCCTGGAGAAGGGAGCCTGTGTACAGGACTGGGAGGGAACAGAAAAGACAGAATTTGCTCAAGCAGGTAGCACAGCAGGCAGGGAAAGCCTTGCAGGAAATGAGGCTGCAGAGGTGCTCAAAAGGTAAGGAAGAAACTCAAGGGTTTTAAGCCAGAAGTGAAATGATTAGAATTGGACTTGGAAAATATCAGCTCAGCCAACTTTTGGAGAATAGATTGAAAGGCAGGAGAACTGGGGGTGGCGGGAGAGGGGGAGGTAGGTGACAAGGAAGGAGGCGAAATTTGGTGAGTTTGGGGTTTGAGATGCCTACTGTCTTGAGCCATCTGAATGGACAGCTGTGCGAAGGTAACTACAACACATGGAAGAGGTGTGAGAGAGAGAGGGCTTTGTGAGCCATCGAGATTTTGCCAATAGTTTAAGCCATTGACTATGGAGTAAGCCCCCAAAGTGTAAGGTATTGCATGCATGGGAAAGAGAAAAACGCTGGGAGAACACCGGGGAAGAACTTGTTAAGAGACGAGCGGGCAAGTGAAAAGTCCCTGAGATGGACGCTCAGAAGAAATGACCAGCGAGGTAAGGGGAAATTCAGGAAATGATGATGTCCTAAAGCCAGGGCAAGACAGAATTATAAAAAGGGAGCGGCCCCAGAATCGAATACCACAGATTAAGTTAGCAAAACCTGAAAAGTATCCATTCGATTTATCAACTAGGAGGTTACTGATTACCTCGGAAATATCAGCTTCAATGAGGAACTGGTAAGGATTGAAGGCGGATTTAGATTGGTTAGGAGCAAATGATTGACTGAGTACACACTGCGTTTTTTGAGTAGTTAGAACATAAAAGTAAAAATAGAGGGCAACATAACTAAAAGAGGAAGAAGGCTACATGCAAGAATTTTCGTGAATGTTTTTGTTTTGTTTTGAGCAGGCAGTGGTATTCTGACAAAAAGGTTGGGGTTGAGGGGTAATATTAATAAAAGCTCTGATATATAGATTTTGCAGATGACTGTGTTGTAAATACTCCCACCATGGCTAAAGTGAGGGTGTCAAGGTGATGTTACTGGATGCAGATTTGAGAAGCGATATCTAGAATCAGCTACCAGCCCCAGCACGTCACTGCATAGAAGCCAATGGAATGGGACAGTTTGAAGGTTTGTGTGAGAATTGGGATAACTAACAGAGCAGATAAAGGGGGAGAAGATAGGATCCAGAATGAAGGTGGAAGGATTAGTGATGGATAAGAGAAAAGACACCTCTTCCGCTGAGTTGGGTGGTAAAGAGTTAGGTTGGAATAAATTCATAGAGAAGAAAAGAAATTGAATGAATTCTCACTTCATGGGCTACTTTCCCTATAAATTAGGACATGAGGGCTTTGCTGAGAGTGAGGAAGTGGTGGTTGGTACACAATGTTGGGTTGGAAGGAATAGTTAAAGTTTTAAGGAAAAGGAGATGTGAAAGGAAAGTTGGACAGTGTTGAGGTCCCAGTGATGCTGAAGACCACAGCTTTGTACCAGCACCAATCTACAGAGTCACGTGGATTTATCCAGAACTTAGCAGCACAGGTATAGGATTGCATTGGTCATGGGTTGAAATATTGAAGGCACGGGGATGACAAGAATTCAGGGGAGCAGTGGATATTGCCAAGAGGATGTTTCAAGTGATAGGCTGTGATATCTAGGTTAAAAAGAGAGAAGGAAGTAGAGCCAAAAGGAGCTTTTAGAAGTAAAGAAAATGTTACTTTTGAGAGATTTGAGGTCTAAATGAGGTTGTACTAATAGAACAGATGTGGTAAAAATAAGTTGCGAGCTGAAAAGATACAAGATGCTGGATAGAGAATAATATCACAGAATGAGCAAGTACAGTAGTCGTAGAGTTTTGGGTGTCCGTGAATGTGACTGGCTGAAACCAAGTGGAGATTAAGACCATCACAATGAATAATCAAGGCACCATAAAGCAGGATGTTGGGTGATAATTCCAAAGGACGTTGAAGTCATCCAGGATTTTGGGTTGGATATTAAGACTTTAAACCACGTACTAAAGTTTTTGTTAAATGTAGAAGGTTTCACTGGGATGTCAGCCATTCATAGGGAGACATGGAGTATATAGCTGAACAGTGTGGGTGTCAGAACAGAGCCTTTTTTTCCAGGGAGTGAAGAAATAATATTTTCAAGTTGGTAATGAAGAAAACTAACAAGTGGGTCCTGAGATAGAGGGATTAAAAGAATAAGAGGAAGAGGGGAAGGTGGAGGAGAGAGAAGAAGAGAAGAACTTGCACTTTAGAAAATATTGAAAGATGCAGGGAAGAGCCCAAATGCAGCTACAGTAGAGAGGAGAATGTAGCTCTCTCTGAGGATAAGAATGTGCAAGAAGGTTTTGGGTTATTTGTATGTGCGTGTGTGTTTGGCTTGGTTTAGATTTATTAGTTTGCTTTGATTTTAACCATGCATACAAGTGTATTTGAAGATTATGTATTCTAGAAGATGCTGATGGGATGACATTTTAAGGGACAATAATTGAAATGTCTTCAGTGCCAGAAAAGCATAGGTAATCTTAATCACTTTTGGTTTTTGCATGAGAAGAGGTACCAAGAACACATCTTCCAAAAAAGGAAAAGTTCAAGTATAAGATCCAAGTTGAAATGTGAGCTTCTCAGATAGTATTTTTGGATTCATTTCTCAACTGCAAAAGATTGGGATCCCGAATACAGCTTATGGGTGTGTTAAAACTGTACCCTGGCAGAGGAAGTAGCCTTGGGTGGTTAAACTGGCCTTGAAAGCAACCAGTTGTGTTGACTTTCTTAGGCTGGTACCAGGAACGCATATAACAGATCCTGTTGAGTAACAAGAGCCTTGGTGTGCTTTAACAGTGCCGCGGAGGGAAATGGGGACCATTTCTTTAGCAGAAATTGAAATATTAGTGTTTTTTAATGGACAATTCCATCACCATTGGAAAATGTTTATGTTAGTAGATAATGACTAATGTGATTATTGATTGTTATGAATTGGTTGGGGATTGGAATTAACATTTCTTCATATCTGGACATTAACCTATGTGATAAAGTCTTCTTGTGGCAAAAATCTGGGGGTGGGGTTGCTTTTTTACGGTATGGCTTACTTTTTTATCCTCCCTGTCATTTCTGGCTTAAACATTGTCCAGGAAATTCATGCATACTGAAAAAAGAGCTGGCTCCCTTATGTGGGTTTTATCCTTCCTCCTCTAGAACTGACATTCCTCAAGACCATGTCCTCAAGTGGCACGTCCTGCTCTAGCTAAATGGTAGTAATATTTGTTTTACTACAGCACTTCATCAAGTGACCTCATTTTGTGCCATGTCAGTTTATAGAGAGTAGCATAGATGCAACTGGATAGGAAAGTTGAGTTTTCTGTATTTCTGCTTCATTGAAAACATGATTTTGTTTACTGACAAGTAAATGGTATAGGTGTAGGGAAAGAATAGCGACCACCATATTATTTTGCCAGAATCCTCATGTTACAGTATCAAAAAATGCCAATAAAGATGACAGTGTGTGTTATAACATCCCTTACAAATAATAGCAAAGCTCTAATCAACTGATGCACAAACACATTTAGGACTGAAATGCAACCCACGAGGGTGAAACATGACAAGCGGTTCATTGAACACTGCACAGAAGGTAAATGAAGTGTATATTTTCCAATCACAACTGGAATTTTAAGTGAGTGAAATGGAATAAACTCAGTTTGGAATTTGAAATAAATTCAGCATGGAATGTGTCTCCGAGACCAAGGTTTACACAAGAGCTACACAAACCTCTCAGCATGAAACATGACACAAGGTGAAATTTTCCTGGCATCTTAAAGTTAGATACAGACTTCTGAAGGACCCGGGCACAGACGTTTCAAGAGCTATTTGTTTCTAATTGGGTAAGGAGATGCAGACGTTTATATAATTCTCTGGGTTGGGAGTAATATTCCACCTGGTACATGGAGTTGTGTACACTTTCTCCCAGGTGGTATTTCTAGTTGAGTGTTACTGACAAAATATTTTCATCAAATTTCCATTCTTCTTTTTCTTGATGCTTGTTTGCATAGTTGTAAGGAGTGTCATAGATCACACATAGTGAAAACTGATTAGTAAAAGTGAGACGTGGAGAAAGCACAAGGGAGTAATTCAGAAGGAACCACCAGTAGCAATTTACCTACCCCGTTGCCAAAGCTCTCTTCTTAAATTATAGATTCTCATAAACCAGTAACTTTGCAGGGGAATCATAAAGGGACATAGACATTGTATGCAAAGCTGAAGAAGCAACTGGTAACTGACAATACATCTTTTTCTACGGTAAGTCACAAAAAAAGACTTTGAATGTGCAGAGTTGAAAAACTTAGAAGCTTAGAAATTCTGAGTTTAGTTAGGGCTCCAGGAAGGTACAAGACGCTAGACTGGAAAAAGAAATCATCTGTTCATTAACACCCTGGAAAAGGGGGACTTAAGAATAGAGGAGAAACTTAAAGCATGCGAAGCTGTAGATTAGGGGTTCACAAGTAGAGCTTGAGTGTTCATGAAATAACGAAGACATGGGTGGGCTCCGGAAATGCAGGGTGTGTGACATTAGAAATCAGCTTTGGTGGTTTGCTTGTTCTGAGAATATAGCTGGGGGCTCTGTGAGGGTGGAGGTGCTGGTGGTGGTGGAATTAGTCCCCTGTTCTGTGTGTTATACTTTTCCATTCCAAACAGTAGCTTGTGATTATTTAGCTCTCATTTGCATTCAGGTAAAACCAAGATAGCACCCTCTAATTCACCAAATATTTGTTTTCCTGGCAGTATTGCGGTTTCAGGGGGCAGTTCCACAGTGTTTATACAGTTTCCACTGCTTGGAGCTTTCTGTATATTTATCCCTGGATTAGACTCAAAGTAAGCTGATTTTATCAAGCCACCGGGTAATTCTGACCATTTCATCTGGCGGTTCTAGTACTGTATTGTTGCGGCTGACTTGTATATGTAAGGAATTACTGGGTCTTCAGCTCACGGATATGTCTTTTGATTATGAGCACACTTTCAGCATGTGTCCATTGAAGGTAAAGGGCCAAGAAAAAATGCGTGATCTACTTGAATGCCAGTTTTAGATAAACGAAAGTGGGATTTCGGAGATGGCCTGGTTGTATCTTCTTAAACATAATTAGTAGAGCAGAGACTCAGCGTAGAAACAAGAAGTCTTTTGAACAACTGAACATTCAGATGAAGCAACCGTGTCCTTCAAACCACATCCTTCCTGCTGCCTGTGGGAAAGAGGTGATATTTGTGTTGTGGTCTGAGCACACGCAGAATAGATCTATGTGTATTTCCACAAATAAAAGGACATTGTGTGTGTGTGTTTGGCACCTGAGATGGCAAGAGCAGTTAATTGCTTCCGAAAGCTTTATTCCAACTCAAGGATCGGCAGGATTTTTAAGCACCAAACTAGGGACTGGGCACTAAAAATGCTCTTGCAGGAGACGTACGATAGCATTAAGTTGGAGGAGCAAAGCTAAGACTTGCAAACTGTGTTTTACCTGTATCTTTACTCACGATGGTTCGGGGAAAAGGATTTAACATGCCGAGTATCCTACACACTAATGAGTCATATTGCAGCAACATTTTGAGATATTGTATGTTGTTTCCATGAGAATAATCCAGAATATATAGAATGTGAGCATAGGTTTTGCTAAAATTAAAAACTTTGCCTTATTTTATTTGCTTATACTGTTCACATCATGTTCTTATAGCCAGTGGCAACTTAATGATTTTGCCATTTAATCAGAGAAAGAGTAGTGTCCTCCCCTCAAGAAAAGCTCAAACAGTTAAAAAAAAAAAAAAGAATGAAAAGATGTATTACGAGTGAAGCTTGGGTTATTAAAATGAGACGGTGATGCTCTCATGGCACTCAACTCCCGCCTTTCCACGCTGGAGACAGTTAGCAAATGAACAAAAAACTAAGTGGAAACGTATTTTAAATGCTACTGCTATTTTCAAAAGCTTAATCTCAAGCTTTAAGGGGTTTTATCTGTAAAGATTTGGGAATGTGTTTTTTTTTTTTCTTTTTTACTATTTTCTGTTAAGTTATTCTCCGGAGATTTTAATATACAATTCATTAGCAGGAATGATTTAAAGAGAAGACAAAGTCTTAAGAACCATAATTCATGTTGAAAATCATGAGTATTGTTAGGTCTCTGCATGTATGAGCAAAGTGGTCATCTCCTGAACATAATTAAAATAAAAACAAGTGTTAGCTCCTTATGTTGATTTAAATGCACTTTTTTCCTGCATGAATTAAAAATTCCTTGTTTGAACAACTGTGGCAGGGAGTATTTTGTTGAGAGGCAAGATGCATTTTTAAATTTATTTTTGCTTAATTTGCACTCAAATGAAATTGATTTGAAAGGAACAAATATTTATATCTCCATCAATTATTATAATATGAGAATTGTGATTTGCAAAATTTTGAATAACCATGATTTTATTCCAGTGATCCAATCAAAGAAGTGCTCAATTTAAGGATTGGAAATGTGTCAAAAGCCCAAACTATGTATAGCATAATGATACTTATTTCTCAGAAAATCCAGTGGGTTTTAGTTCCTTAAAAGTGATACAACCGAAGAGTACTTATCTAATTCTTTGAGTGAAATTCTCTGTAGAGGGAGAGCTGAATACAGAAGATGAGATCCTGACAGATGTAAAAGAAATGCCCTTCTCCAGTTCACCTTACAATAGGAGTCACCTTCCCCCCCAGCTTAGGTAGAGCTGGTTAGATTGGAATCCAGGTATGGCAGGGTCAAGTAGAATGAAACACGTTTAAATCATAGGCATGACATTAAACCTACTGAGCAATCATTAATGTTTCTAGACTTCTAAGACATAATAAAGAACATGTGTCTCATGCATGATATAAACACATTTCGTTGATAGGGCATACAAGGTCTCAAGCTTAAAGTAAATCAAAGTGCAAGTTTATATTTTAATGAAGTACAGGAGAAACGCCCTCCTAAAAGACTGAAAAGGACTGAAAAATACCTTTTACATATTGTCAGTCCAAATGAAGAACATGTCATTGAAATGGCTCCTGAGTTGAAAATTCATCATGCAATAACCAATAGGTTTATCTTTTTACAGCATGGGAAATAGGAAAGAAGTGTTAAGTATTAGTATATAATCTAGTTGGGGATTATATGCACTCGGGTGTATTATGTTAGCTATTGAGTCAACCTGACTGAAACAAAGATACATTTCACAGGAAACAAAGATAGATTTCACAAGACATGCACTCATGAAACAATTGAAGAAAAATACAAACAAAACAAAACAATATAAATGTTGCAGAAGATGAGTTGAGGGAAACAGACCCGACGTGGAAGATTAGCAGTACAGTGAAGTATTTTTTAAGATGCACCTTAAAAATAGGCAAAATTCATCCCAATGACAAACGGCATTAGAGAACATGAAATCCCAGAAGAAAATGAAAAATAGTTAATTTGCCAGTTCACATTCGTCTTTTGGTCCAAGGAACAAGCATTTAGATACAATGCAACTTATTTGATCTTCTCCTCCATAAATCATTCAATTTCTTTAATGTTCTAGCCAAAGTCCGTGCAGCAATGTAACTACTTGATTTTGTCAGGTGATTTATAAAGATGTAGTCACCCGGAAAATGCTAAAAGGATTGACTGAAACCAATTTTCTTCGACGCTTGTGAAATGTATCTTTGTTTCAGTCAGGTTGACTGATAGCAAACAAAACCTAAAGAACCTGATACATGTTTCTCAGTGCCCAGTGGCATAGGTTACCATCCACTCACTCACGTGTACTCAGTTGCGTGGACAGATGTTATTTTTGTCTCCCACCCCTCCATAGTATTATTTTTACCAGCTTACAAAATTTTTCCTCTTGCAGTTTAATAGTAAAAGGACACAAATAACACACTTTGAAGACTTAGATTCTAGTATTAATGTCATTGCTCACTGGATTTGTGACTTCGGTTGTTATTTAACATCTTTTAGTCTTAATTTTTCTTCATTGCATTATTATGCATTAAGCACACTGAGCAAAACAAATGCATTCTCTGCAGTACCAATGTATTGGAATTAAGAATCTTCTTATCTTAAGGTATTAAGAGGAACTTCATACAAGTAATACATTTCATTTAGAGCTAGTAATATTCAAGAGGAGCATTTATGATGATCATTGAACCGAATTCTTTCCTTGCCTGGGTGAGCTGTGCATTTATTATAAGAACATTCATAAACATGATTGTACTTTATTGAATATCGTATTTCTTTTATCTTGGTGTCTTAAGTTTGAGCATATTCCAGGGTAGATATGAGCATATATCGATTAGAGAATGTAAAAAATTAAAAGGGAAATAAAGGTCAAGCTAGGATTGGTTGATTGTGTCATCACTATATTAATTTGTTTTGATTAAAGTACAATTCCTTGTTGAAGCATGTATTGCATCTAGATCAGCACTTGGAGTCAATAGAGACTAATGAATTTGCTCAATATCCCCTGCTTTCTATTTCTTATTTCCTCCGTGTAAGGTGAGAAATACTGTTGAGTTGGAATGTCAGTGATTTCTAAATCTGCTTTCACAGGGAAGAGGTAACTACTTCCATTTTTTAAGCTGTGTACCAGGCATCAGCACTGAGTTACTTGCCAGAAATGCTAAATGCATGAAACAGTTCTGTTCAGTAAGCATAAAACCATGCCTAAATAATTTCTATACATACTCTATTGTGAGGATAAAATAAAGGAAAAAGAAATGCATTCTAAAGTATAATGAATTACAGCTTTAATTTTTAAAATGTTGATGTCAATATTTTCCTTTGAAAGATCAATCGTTTATGTTATGCATAATAGAGATCATATGAACAGAATTAGATTATGCCTGATTTTAGACCGATGTTTTTAACTTTATCTTTAAAATAAATAATAGGTCAGTATGGCCTGGCAAATTCAACACTTAGGCACATGTCTATCAAGCTCCCATATGGCTATTATTAAACTATACTACTGTAACTGATAATAATTTCTGTCATATATTGAACAATCCCTGTGTGCCAGACACTGCTTAGTACTTCATATGCTCCGACTCACCACACCGATCACTTGCAGGATGTAAGGTGATTAAATATAATCCCCATTCTTAAGGGCAAATTGCACAGGATGTTTCTAGAACTAGATTGGGAGTTGCCGTGGCATAGGTCGACGTGACTGGCCCAGGGCTAATACGGTTTGGAAGCCTTCCTCTTCTCACCATTTAGCCTCCAGTGATTCTAGAACTTAAAGATGAAGCCCGGGGTAGAGGCCAGTAGCAGTTTTCATCCTGGCAGCACCAATTCAACTGAGTGCCAGGTTGAGGAGCCTGCCAGAAATCCAGGGGCTTTCACCACAAGAAGTAGGGAAACAAGTTCTATTTTATGAATGGGTATATTTTGGCCCTGAGCTGATAGTCACTGAAGCCAAGCTGTACAACCTCTGTTATTCTCAAAAATGGTTGAAAAACCCACAAATCTGCCCCCTTGTCTCTATTCAAATCAATATTGGCCCAAAGCCATAAGCCTTGCCTTTTTTGGCCATGTTGTAGATGCTGGACCAATGTCAACTTGGCAAGAATGTTGACGTAGGAGGGCATGAACATATCCCAGTCCTTATAAACCTCCCAAATTTACAGAAATACTTCTTTTTGAGTTCTTAATGAAGTGAAATAAGAGTATTACCCTCTGTTAAGTCACTTGTGAGCAGACGGATGGCAAAGCCCAAACAGTACACCTGTGGGACTAACGTTGGCAAAGCAATAGTTTTTTGTAGAATTCTGCAGATTGAGCTGTATTTTCACTTTATCACTATACATGGTAGGGATTAAGGGTCCATTTTAGAATAAAGAATTAATGATTTCAAGTCCAGGATTTGTCATTTAATTCCTTTGTGCATTGGAAAGTTATTGAACCTCACTTAATTCCCCTTACGTGAAAAATGCATATATCAGTAGGGCTGTTGGAAGGATTCAATGAGATTATACACGTAAAGTTCTTAGCACAGTGCCTAGTGCATAGAACACATTCAATAAATGGTAATGTTAGAATAGGAAAAAGTTTATGATAATGATTCACTGATCTGGTATTCTCTTCACATAGATGCTCCAAATATACCTCAAAGATCTCCCCTTAATTTTCTTCCCTCTGATCCATTGATGCATCTGTGTGTCATATTTCAGCCTTTTATGAATCGTCTAAGCTAGAAATTCTAGTTGCTTACTCTCTGTTCCCTGTCCCCCACATCTAACCAAGTAGCAAGGCCTGATGGTTGTACCATCTTAATGTTCTTAATTGTGCTCTCTCTTCTGTATTCTTTTAACAGTGCCTTATTTCAGGCCCTTATCATCACTAAACTTGATTCTTACAGAAGTCAATCATTTATTCTTGCATTTAATCTTGCTAACGTTCCCCACCACCACACCTGGCAGGACTGTCTTCCACCAGAACAGTGTTCACCATGCCACTCTACCATTGCTCATCAGTATGTGGCTAAGCGCCTCAGTAGGATGCCTTCTTTGATCGAGCTGCTGCTTCCTTCTTCAATCTAATTTCCTCCAACAACCTATTCTACACTTAGGGAAGTACTTAGTAAAAGATTGCCTTAAAATTATTTTTCTATTAGAAAAAAATGTAGCTTTATCATTGTCTGGAGAATAATGCCAGTGCCTTTCTCTGTTGTGTTAATATACTGCTAGTATACTTTACCGAACGATTATGTCTTTCTCTACCATTGTAAAGATCAAGTTAAAGCTTGGGAGACTAATAAAAACCTGAAATCACTGAATTATTGACCATTTGTTTCCCAACTATTATAAAATCGATGAGTAAACATATCAGGTAGAAATATACACATATAAACTGAGATTGCATATACTTCAATTGAAGAAAATGGATGCAGTGAAAATATTGTTATCTACTTGAGTAATTCCACTGTATGCAGCATGATAGATTAATAGTTTTTGTTTCTAGTTACTGGACATGCCTGCTGTTTCTATGGCTGCTCTTTTTATACCAATTGTCTCACTGCATAAATAAAGAGAATATCATTGCTTCTTTTATTAGATTTTAAACTGCTTGACAGCAGGGAGACTGTCTTACAAGTACACTTAGAGCAGGGCAAAATACTCTTGTCACTGATCTGTAAATGCCTGTTGATGGACTGATAGCTGGGTCATGAATTTTGAATTGTTTAACCAACAGTAATTAGAGTTTTGCTGTCTTGCTAAATACTTTATAAAGACTCTTTGCCATGAAGTCTGCTCTGGAATTTGCAAACTTTTTCCAGAAAGTAAAGTAGATTGGGTAAAAATAATGACCAATGGCTTGAATTCAAGTGAGCAAATGTGTAACTTGATTATGGAGATACACAGAATTTTCCTTTTTAAAAATTTATTAAACAGTATTATAAAATATTACTGAAAACATTAGTGTAAGTATCTTTAAACTCCCTCATATTTATATATTCTATTTATTTTATTTTATTTTTTTGAGAAAGAGTCTCACTCTGTTGCCCAGGCTAGAGTGCTGCGGCACCAGCCTATCTCACAGCAACCTCAAACACTTGGGCTCGAGTGATCCTCCTGCCTCAGCCTCCCAAGTAGCTGGGACTACAGGCATGCACCAATATGCCCGGCTAATTTTTTCCATATATTTTTAGTTGTCCAGCTAATTTCTTTCTATTTTTTTTAGTAGAGACGAGGTCGAGGTCTTGCTCTTGCTCAGGCTGGTCTCGAACTCCTGAGCTGAAACCTTCTACCCGCTTCGGCCTCCCACAGTGCTAGGATTACAGGCGTGAGCCACGGCGCCCAGCCCCTCATATTTATATATTCTAGTACAGAGGTCAGTAAACCACAATGCCCAGGTAAAATCTGGCCCATCCCCTGTTTTTGTAAATAAACTTCTATTGGAACACAGCCATGCCCCTTCATTTACATGTTATCTATGACTGCTTTTGCCCTACAACAGCAGAGTTGAGTAGTTGCAATTATAAAATAGCCTTTGGAACTCTTAACGCCCTTTAGTGAAAAGTGTACTGACCTATGATAAAGCGCATTGTAGGTCATGTGCCATTCTTATTCTTTTTTGTCTAAATGTAATTATATTAATAAGTAATTTGGGTGCATTGTGAGTTAGTATTATATTTTACCTATGTACTAAAATAGTGTTCATATTGGTACTGAACTTTTGAGTTTAAAAAATTCATAATATCCCATGGAGTTAATATACCATAGATTACGAGACCAGACCACATTTAACTGTCATTTAGATTCCCTGTCCCCACCCCCCGCCCCACCAGTTTCTTATATTTTCACTAATCCTGATTTACCTTGCAAAAAATCTGATTATCATTTGCCTTGTGGCTGGGTTAAAGTACAAAGATAAATCTTGTATCTAAACACATCTATCAAGTGGTTGTATCAGGTTTTGGGGGGATGAGAACTGACTTTTATGGCTTCAACAATTACTTTCCTGATTCTCTAGAAGACATACCTAGTATACAAAACACTCAGGTGAAATCAATGAGCAGTAATTCTGTTTTCCATTGAGTGTAAAATCCTGTACAATCCCTGTTTTATTTTTCCCTCTGTGAAATTAGACATGCCAATAAATGTCTTACTGAACGAACTGCAAGATACGGTGTGCTGATAACACTATGCGTTTGTGAAGAAATAAGAACAGTTTATTTATTATTATAATCCCAGCATCTAGCAGTGCCTGATAGTAACAGGGCTTACTGCATATTCATTGTCTAAATTAATAATGACACAGTAGAGAATTACAGATGTTCTGGAAGGCTACTGTAACCATGAGAGGGTAGGCTCTATAGTTAGCAGCCCTGGCTTTGGATGCGGGGTCCACCACTTACTACCTCAATAAATTTACACAAATTATTTAAGCTGTAAGCAGCAGTTTTTTCATCTGCACTTTAGGGATAATAATAGTACCCATCCCATAGAGTTATTATGAGGATCAAATGAAAAAAAATTCAAATAAAGCAGTGACAATGTATTTGGCATATAGTCAGTGCTCAGTAAATGTAAGTTATTATCATGTATTAATGTGACTCTTCAGCGGAGAACTGTAGCCTGCTTTGAAGGTAATTCTTCCTGGAAGGTCCTCATCTTCTGTTTGGATATAATTGTTATTCTGAGTTGCCTTCCCCTGATCCCAAAAGAATGAATATTAAAATGTTTTCTCATTTCAAAATGTCAGTTTCATAATTCCTTTGCCAATTGAACCTTCCACAGTGAGGCACTCTCTCTGACCTTTTTTGGTAGGACCAATTGTTTGAAAGTCTATATAATTTTAAAAAGCTTTTGTGCTACTTTTCCTTGATGCTTATTACAGGTTTGGAATCGTGGGCTATAAAAAGTATTTGGCTGCATGTGCTTTTATAGTGAAAGTAATTTAATTGGGCGTTCTGCCTCCACAGATCAGCAAGGGTCATAATGACTTTTTTAAGAGAACGTGAGAGAAGTATTACAGAAGAAAAAGAAAGAAAGAAAAAAAGAAACGACCTCACCATTTGCTTTCAGCCCAGAATTATGTATGCTTCATTAAGGCCAGAGGCAAGTCTCACACACCGTGTATTTTGCAAACCTGCTCCACTGACAGACAGTTTCTGCACGTGTGTTCCCTGGAGTGGACGGCTGACCACCCCACATCTGTGTAGTTTGTACTGTCACCATTTGACAGACCTGGGACAAGGGCACCTTAAGCACTTTACACCAACTATACTTACTATTTTTTCTGAGATTCTTGCTGCCCTTGACGTTTCCTTGTTGAACTTTGCCAAGATTACTCTTGTCACTCTGAGAGAGTATAAGAAAATAAATACTTTTCTTCAAGAAGGGCTACCCCAGCCAAGTTAATTTACATAATCTAGTTCCTTTTTACACAGTTTAGCAGAATTAGAGAATGACCTAGGTTTCTGCCCAATGTGGATAAGGGTTTTCATAAGTGGAGCAAACACTATGCTTCTCTCTTTTTGTTTTGTTTTGTTTTGTTTTGTTTTCCTGAGACAGAGTCTTGCTCTATCACCCAGGCTAGAGTGCAGTGGCCTCATCATAGCTCATAGCACCTCAAACTCCTTAGCTCAAGTGATCCTCCTGCCTCAGCCTCCTGAGTAGCTGGGACTGCAGGTGCTCATCTCCACTACTGGCTAATTTTTTTTTAAAGACAGGATCTTGCTACATTGCTCAGGCTGGTCTCAAACTCCTATGCTCAAGCAATCCTCCTGCCTCAGCCTCCCAAAGTGCTAGGATTACAGGTGTGAACCACCGCCCCCGGCCTATGCCTACCTCTTAACATACACACACTTCATGACACCCCCACAGATATAAGCCAAATTTAACATTAGTGTTCAGGGTTATATCCCATTCTAATGACATTGGGATATAAGAGAATGAGACCTTAGGGGTTCTGGCAAAAATTCTGAGTTTTTGCTTGATGTAACATTAAGACATACCTATGATGCGACCAACTCTCTGATAAAGGAAGTAATATAGTTATAATGAATAAATCTTCTAGAATACATCATGTCAATCCATCAATACCCCTGCTTAGTTGGGGCGAGTCTTTTAAATATTTGAATCTTTGCCTCATATTTTATAAGTTACGATGGTAGTTCAGTTAAGTATTATATAGATAAATTGCTTTTCAAATAATCATAACAGCATTAATTCTCTATAACATGAAGCAAAGCATTGATATTCTCTTGTAGCTGAAGGTGGTGCAGTAAATGAAATAAGGTTAGTAATAGTCCCAAATCAGAATGGAATTTCTGGCACAAAATCTCTGTTTTTCATTCTAACTTTGACTCAAAAGGTCTACTACATCTTTTTATCAAGAAGACAAGTTTCCCACTGTGTGCACACACATATACACTCACATATATATCCTTTGAACCATCAAAAGCACTTTCATTATTGCTAGAGATGAAACCAGTTTGAATTCATTCATTCAGTCCTTCACTCAGAAGGTTTTGAGTGTCCATTGTGTTTTAGGAATTGTCTAGATCAGCAGCTCTCTGAGTTTGGTGTGCGGAACCTGTGTATTTTCAAGACCCTTTCAGGGAGTACATGAGGTCAAAACTCTTCATTATAACACCAAGAATGATATGAACTTACTGTGTTAGCATTTGTACTGATAGTGTAAAAGCAATAGTAAGTAAAACTGCTGGTCCTTTAGCACGAATCAAGGCAGTGACACAAAACTGCGCTAGTCATTATATTCTTCACTAAGCCTTGCTCACTTGGGTTTCACTTAAGAATGTTCATGACGGAGGATTAAAAAATTAACTTTGTTACATATTAATCTTTCAGTACACAGCTTTTTAATATTCTGTGTGCACAGTGTGAAGTATGCATAAATTTTTGCTTCTTATTGAAACGTGATGGTTGCGTGGGGAAAAAAACTTGGGGCCTTATTTCAGATATAACTTGAACTAACTACCTTTTTCATGGAACACCATTTGTACTTGAAAGAAGGACACACTCTGGTTATTCATACTTGGCTATTTTGCAGACATTTTCTCAAAAATGAATAAAGTCAGTTGTCACTACAAGGAAAACAATTGGCAGTACTTATTGCCAATGATAAAATTTGAAATTTTAAGCAAATTGAAATTTTGGAAAAATTTTGTCCACCACAGTGAGCTTGACAGCTTCATAATAGTTACAGAGTTTTATGATGAGATTGGTGATAATATTAATTAATGTGTCTTTTTCATATTATATAATGAATGTGACAAAATTTGGAATATCTGCATAACTCAGTGAACAAATGTTTTAAAAAATGCATGATAGTACAAAATCATACATGGGTAAAAAATTCATTCAAAATACAACAGGTTTTAATATAACATATTGTAAAACTTTATAGACATGGTTATAGATTCCACATTGCATCTTATATTTAAGAAACTGCTACCATCAAGTTTGGGTGCATTTTCAAGGTAAGATATCCACAAATAACTGAAAAGACTGCTAAAATACTCCTCTCCTTCCAACTATATATCTGTGAAAAGCTGGATTTTCTTCACGTGTATCAACCAAAACAACATATCCCGTAACAGATTGAATTCAGAAGCAAAGACACAAGAATCTACCTGTCTTTTATTAAGCCCAATATTAATACAATTTGCACAGATGTAAAACAATACTAATTTTATCAATAAATATTTGTCTGAAAATATAGCCACTTTTCAACAAATATAATTTTAAACATGATTGACTTAATATTTTTAATTTTTTTAATTCTCAGTTTTCGATTTCGATATATATTGAAACAATGTGTGTGTATATGTATGTATGTAAACAAAAGCTCTTTGGTGTACTCAGTAATTTTAATAGTGTAAAGAAGACTTGAGATCAAAAATTTTGAAAACCAGTATTTCAGATATGGGGAATGCAACATCAAAGGCACAGTCTCCACCCTTACAGTTTGATAGAGGAAGTAGAACAATGTGTCTACTACACTTCATGTGATCCTGTCCTGGAGGTCTGTGGGAAGGCTATGGTAAGACAGAGATAGGATTTCTAACTCAGAGAAGTGGGTGATGGAAGACTTCTTAAAAGCCATTATCAGTCTATCAGAGATTTAAAGTTTATCTGAATCTTGAAGTTCAAGTACACGTTAGGCCGATAAGGAGAGAATGGGCATTCTTGCAGAGGGAACAGTCTGTTCGGAGAAACTGATGGTAAGAGAACATGCCACATTCTGGGAACTGCAAGCTTAGGTTGCATGAGCTAACTGCGGGTGCAGAATCTGGAGGGGAGATTGTGAGCAGCACAACTTGCACATGGTTTTGACTGTGGGGCAGGGCACAATTGAAAGATTCCTATCTTAGAAACATAGCTTTAGCAGTAGCATAGAGGCTCACTGGGTGTTGGGAAAGACTGGTAGAAAGAGACATAATTTAGGATCCATTGCAGTGGTCTGAGAGGATATTACTAAGGCAGTAACATCAGGGAGGAAAGTGAAGGAGTGGGTTTCACCGATGTTAACTAAATAGAATTTATAGGATTGGAGTCAACCGAATGCAGAGGATGAAGAATGAGAAAAGAAAACATAACTTTAAGTTTTTGACTTAGGTGGCTAGAAAAGAGTGGTACCATTCTTTGAGTGAGAGGAATAAAAGGAGGGGAAATGGGGGAAGGAGGGTGTTTATAAATTTAGTTTAAGATTTTGAGCTTTATGGACTGTGGACCATCAAGTGCAGATAGCCAGTGAACAGCTGAATGTGCACATCTGTTAGGTAAGAAAAATGCAGAGGCTAAAAATAGAGATTCGGGAGTCATCGGTATTAGATGTCAGCTGAATCTATGTGTCTGACCGCGGGCACCCAGACAGTGGGCACAGGATGAGGACACAGCGAGGCTGAACAGGGGCTGAGGAATTACACTGCAAGGGAGGATTGGCTACCGTAATACACACAGTCTTATTTAAAATTGAGATTAAGGAAGATCCTGGTTGATGATCTGTTCATAGCTGAATAATTCAGTGATTGATTCTGTCACAGTTTTTATATGGCATCAAGTAAAGTGATAATCTGTGTGCATGTTTGCACGTGAGCAAGAACAAGACGGGAAGAGAGGGAGGAGAAGGGAGGCAGGCAGAGTGGAGTGAGTGTGAATGTGTATGGAAACTGCGAACGTTTTCTTCTGCAAATCTTCCCCTTTTAATTATCTGGCAGCAGTTAGATAACTTAGAACGTTTTAATTTTGGTTTAGATTCAAATGCATCTATTGCCAATGATTTATGATCTATATATAGCCATTAAGATTGTTTCCTCAAAAACACTGAAAAATCTTTACTTCTGGCCTTGATGGTTTTGGCAGAGAAAAGAGAGTCCAAAACTGAAAAATTAACCAGTATTTAGCCATATGTGCTTGTGTTTTACATTTTAAAATACACATTATAAACTACTTTATGAGGATTGTTTCTAAACTATAAAGAGTAAATGTAATTAAGGTCCAGACAGAATTATTTAACAGCGCTTACATTTTAGTTTGAACTCAGAAGAGTTTCTGAATCTAGAAACTGATCAGAGAAATAGATCTAGGACACAACTTGCTTTAGATGTGGACTTGGTCTGCCTTCTACCCGTGTGCTGATGAAGTTCAGTGATTCAAAACATATAACATTTAGATAATCATACTTAATATCTGATTTTGTTTGTTTAATTGGGCTAACTTTATCCAAAAAGAGAATCAAATGTCATTTTAACATTGCTTACATTCCTACAAGTGATGGTATTTTCCTTCCATATGTCACCATTGCCTAAATGCCATTTTATTCGATAAAGATTTTTATGGCGTCTTTTCCTTTCACCTTCTGTTTCTTGGTCACTTAATTGGGTTGACCAAATTCTTTTGTTCCCTGATCTGATTAAGTTACAAACCTCTCTATGGCCTCTAACCCCAAACCTTACCGCCAACTATGTTAACAGCCTTCAGCCAAAGTGGAGACTGGGGGCGGAGCCAGCATCTGGACAGCTCCCTGAAGTTTGCATAGTAGTAAGAGGCTCCAAGGGCAAGAAGGATGCAAGCAAAAATCCAAAATGAAGACTCCAGAGCTTTCCCCAGCTATCTCAGAGACTTATGAACGAAAGGAGAGAATTAAGGCAAAAGAAGTCCCATTAACAGTGACCAAGTGGCTATTTGCAGGTGTATACCTGCCTGACATATAGTAAGCATATGAGAAATATTTCACAATGGTAATTATTTAGTCATTTTCAAGTTAGGTAGTCATAAGTTAGAGACTATTAGTAAGTGCTAACTTTGCTACCAGCCTCCCTGTAGACGCATATGAAGGTACTATTTCTTTATCACAAAGCACATTTCTACTTATTTTTAGAGGTAAAATAATTTGAAATAAAATTGAAGGATTAGGATTAAATAGGAATTTGAGTTGAAGCAAACTCCAATATTGATTTATGTATGGCTTCGCTACATTTTCCTTATGTAGAGAAAAGAGACAGGAAGGGAAAGGGAGTAAACACTTATTAAGCATCTGTAAGAGGTCAGTCATTCCTAGATCCTTTCACATATTTTATTTCTTTTAATTCAATTTAATATAACGTATGTCCTCTTTTATGCTCCTTAGTGTAAGATATTAAACTTGATTTCAGATGTTGTGAATAGAAATTTTATTTTTATTTAGGCATTCTTCCCAATGATAGAAATGATTGCATCCTGGAGACTTTGCACACTTTTACACAATGTAGAAGGTGCTAGTCCACTGTCAGTTAAATTTTCTCGATGACATTACTATTAGCTTTACTACTAGCTTTATAAAGCAAAACTTTTATTCGTGAAAGGCAACCAGTCTAATAGCAATGAGCACTTTTAAAGCATTGAAATTTTTGCCTTTAACAATCACTTACCATTTAGAGAAAATAATTCTTCTTGGAGAAATGACAGATTCCAGGTCTGGGAAAGGAAGCGTGCAGGGTGAGTGTGGAGTATCTTTTTGCCCAGATGACTAAGAAGCCAGGGACTGCTGGGGTCATGTTGAAATGACTCAGAGCCAACTTGAATGAACTGTCACTAGTGAACAATGGCAGAATTTGAAAATCAAGAATATTCACAGTTAATTGAAACACACTGTTTTTTACAATTCCTTGGATTTCTAATACTAATACAAGAAAATTATTAACTTTTGGAGAACGCTAGGGGGGTGGGACACAGCTCAACATTCTGAAAACTGGCAAGTAAAAGGAAAAATTAAAGATTTTTTTTTTCCGCCTTTCCTTCAGAAACTGTACCTTAAGCTACAGCAAGTAATTGATAAGGGAAATGTTATCTTTTTAGAAGAATTCCAGTTTATAATTGATGAAGAATCTACATTTTTTAACCCTTAAATGAAATAATGAACCTGGGAAGTTACCATCCATCAGTGTCAAAACCATTAGCAGAAAAGCTGATGAGAAACTTGCACGAGAAAAATAAATCAGGGTTGTCAACTAAGTGAAAAAAAGGGGGGTTGGGGCGGGAATTTACAGATTAAGAGACCGAAGACCAAACAATACAATGTACAATATTTGGACCCTGTTTTGATCCTGATTTGAATAAGCCAACCATGTATGTACATAAAATAACATGTATGGTATGGAGAAATGTTATTAGTGAGGATTAGAGAATTTTTGTTATTTTTTAAGCTGTGGCATTGGTTATAATGGCTATACATTTTTTCAAGTATCTTTTAGGGACACATACTGGTGAGTATGTAGACAAAATGACGAGATATCTGGGCTTTGCTTCAAAACAACCCAAGATAGAGAAAAGTAGGTGGGAACTTAAATGAAATTAGATTGCCATATGTTGACAAGTATTGAAACTGGGTGACAGAATTCATTATAATATATCTCTACATTTGTGTATGTTGGAAATTTTCCATTATTTAAAAGTGAAAAAAAAAATTTCCTATTCCGTATTACGTAGAATATTCCGTATTCATTTGAAATATAGGGCATTTGCATTTGTTCCAAAAGAGTAGTTATGTTAGAACAGGAAAAGAGTTATCGTACTTTTGATTTGCCCATTTCGGTGGGGGGAGAAAATAGACTGAATATGTGTGCTCAGAGACAGAAACAGAAACTTAATTATAAAATCAATGTAACATTAGTTTATCATCTCTAATGTCACCCCGGTGAGATCAATGTGATGTGACTAAGTTAACTCCACTCATCCAGCATAGGTCTTCTTTCAAAGCAAACGTAAAACAGTTTCTGTCACCACGATATAGATACTTCTGATTTTCTTGATGTATGAATAGGATATTCAGAGCACATTGCCCATGTCCGTTTCCTGTCCTCCCAAATAATCATGTCCAGCACTTGCTTCTGATACTGTCTATCTGCTGCAACTGCAGATGTTTCATGTACCTGGTAAGTTTTAAATAAGAGACAAATTTTTTTCCTGTGTTTATTATTCTTTTAAACATGATAAGCCAAATTGTAAATCATGGAAGAGTTTTGAATGTTTTTGTCAAAATAGATCACTGTCAAATTTTTGTTTCCCAACCATGGATTCATTACTTTTGAATCAAAGTGATGAAATAAAAAGAAAAAATAATAAATGAAGCCATATTTTGGTTGGAGGTAGAAGTTGCTGTCACATTTCTTTTTCTGACCATCTGTAGTACGTTATCTGATCATTGGCCCTTGAGGACTGATTTTGGTTCAATTACTTTTCCTTCTTTTGTCCTTGAGAATGTGCCACCTTCTCTCCTCCCTAGAAGAATGCTGACAAATTGACATTATTATACAATTAACACAACCCAAACACATCAGAAAGCAGCTATGCTGAAATAATTTAGCAGCTGAGACCACACAGGAGGGTTTCCTTGTAGACACATGTATGTGCCATGATGTTTTCTGGTCATACTCTTCCTCAATAAGGAATCCTTCTGCAGACACTTTGGAAAAATAAATTAATGACAATTTGATTCCCAACTTGAATACTTCTCCCCAGCCTCACATGAGATTTGAACCTGGCGAGCAAGGAGAATCAAACCAAACCCAATGTCATTATACTCTGGACTCAATAATAGCGGCTGGTATAGACCGTACTTTTCTTATGTGCCATATGTAGCTCTAGTGCTTTAGAAGTATTAACACCCTTAATCTTCACAAAAGTCCATGAGGAGGGTTTTATTATGGCAGGCAGATATGTCATAGGAGGACCTGGTGGTATGGAAAAGAAATAAGCTGCCCCAAAGCCCAGAAGCTGGACTGATAGACTCAGGATTTGAACCCTACCATCTCTACTAATACAGACTCTTTTATTACTGTTAGCTGAAGAATAAGATTAATAATAAAAATATTAATATAATAGTATTAACAATAATAATAATTTAAGACTTGATACATCATTATTTAACTCCATCTCCATTTTAATACTTCCCTGAAACAAATGACACCGGCTTCTCCTGCATTATACGTGAGGACATTGGTGTATTTGTAGCTTTTGCTGTGGGAACAAAGGATTTATTTTAGGATATAAGATGTTGAACGCATCTGTCATATTAATACGGAATGCTGCAGATTTTACTTCATAGCCTAGTTTTGAAACTCCATCTCAGATTTTTCGGTTTTGAAATTTTTCCAAGATTAATTGCTGATCTTGCTGATGTTAGTTCCATAACAGATGATGCCAATAAAATTTGCTTCCCCCAGCATTGCACTGGCAGCACTGTTATTAATGTTTTGTTTCCTTAAATATAAGGTGTAATAAAGTAACTTGTAAAGAAATTGCCTATAAAAATGGCTGCAACTCGGAATCCATTTAAAATATTCCATTGGGTAATCATAGAAATCGATTCTCTGCTCCCGATTTAGTTATACATGAAAGTTCAGTCTTGCTGAAAACGTGTGAATACACTTATATAACACATTTATATTTGCACAGAATTACTGCTACTGCAGAAGTATTTTTAAATAGTTTATTGTTATAGGTTCATTTTAGGGATTTTTCCCCCCAAAAATAACTTCTGTTCAAGTAAGTATATATTGACATAACACCTGCATTCTCCTCATGCAAATTATTTCTCCAATATATTACACGAAAATATACATAATTAGAATGATATGCCTGAGTCCACTTAAAATCATTAGTTGTCTATGGGCACTTGGGTTGATTCCACATCTTCACAATTGTGAATTGTGCTGCAATAAACATTCGAGTGCAGATGTCTTTTTGATAAAATGACTTCTTTTCCTTTGGGTAAATACCTAGTAGTGGAGTTGCTCAATAGAATGGTAGGTCTACTTTTAGTTCTTTGGAATTAACCGATGAGCACATAAGTGCACAGAGGGAAGTAAAACTCTGTGGAGAGCAACGAGAGGGGAGGGAGGAGGTAAGGGGAGGGGAATAAATCAACCTAATGGGTACTAGGAACACTATTTGGGTGATGGGCATACCTGTAGCCAGGACTCAAACATTACAAAATGATCCATGGAACCTAAAACATTTGTACCCCCTTGATATTTTGAAATTAAAAAAAAAAAAGAAAAGCACTGTGTAAATACCAGCTATTATTCAAAGAGTCATGTATCTGTTAGAAAAGGGTTTCAAAATATTCATCCACATATGGCCACCTTCATTCAAGGCTTGTTGGTGACCTCGGCCACTGCTAAAGCACAGTACATATAATGTCTCTTCTAAGGTTGCTCCTGGAAGATTTTTGTACCACCCTCCCCTACATCATCCCTACCTGTTTCCGTAGATTTCAATCGTTTTGTTAATATTCACTACAGGAAGCACCTAAGAATAGACTTGCTGCTCTGAGCAGATTCTATCTTGGGACATGATGGGTGGAGAACAGCCAGGAACATTGTAGCAAGTAGGTGCCCAGTTGGGCTTTTCAATACTACGGATTTGACAGGGCACAGCAGCCCCAGCTCGCATCGGCATTGGAAAAATGCATTGCCCAGTTCTGTTTGAAAGCTCCCTGTCGTTTCAGAAGCACTTGAAAACAAGTGTGCACTGGGCTTTGGTGCTGTGCTTGCAGGGACTATTAATAGGAGTTCAGAACTTGTACTTGTATTGCCCTTTTTATCTAAGAAAAAAAAAAATCCGAACGCTTTTCTCTTTAAGAACCATATCAATCAGAGCCAACTGTAACAGTCTTTCACCATAACATCACATAACTGTTTTTAAGCCTTCATCAGGCAAGCTAAATCATATTCACTTCTAGGCAAGACACTCCCTTTGTGCACAAGATATTATAGGGTTCGCACTGAATGTAGATGGTGAATACTGAGGTTCCCCACAGTCTGGAAAACAGCCAACTCAGCTATAGTGCCATAATGCTGGGCTGTTGTAGTATTCTGAAGAGCTCAGCATCATATTATACACACAGAGAGCCTCAGTCATGTGCTAAAGGATTTCTTTTTTTTTGCTAGTTTTAAAGACTGTACAGAAAAAATGCGGCATGTCCCAGTCATCTCAGGCAAAACAGTGAAAATGATATTAGAAGACGTAGTATCTGTTTTCTTTAGCAATCAAATATTTTCTAAAGATATTGATACATTCAGATTGTTCTTACACTCTGCTGGCTGGTGGGTGCTACACATCCAAAGGCCAGTTGACTTTATAATTTGTCCTGGTGCTTAAGGCAGGAACATGAGATGCTTTGCATGGGAGAGTTGCCCAGGGAGACGTGTGTTTGGATGGGGCTTCACCTCTCCCTGGGCACTGAGGGAATAAAAGTGCTAGCTTCGGAGTCGGAAGAGTGACAGACAGGGGACATATTCCCAAAGAGGTGGTGCACAATGGGTTAGTTGTAGCAGAGAAGAGTTAGCTTGCTGTGAAATATTTAGGTGTCTCTTGCAAAGTCACTTTCTATCAAACAACATTCTACTTCCCGTTGGGGCAGAAATAATACAAAGGAATAGGATGTTCTCTAGTCCAAGAATTTTAGAGGTTAAAACTGAAGTTAAGAAAACTATTGTCTTTTAGTACAACAACTGGAAATTGCTTAAAAATAATACTGTGAAGTGCTTTGCCTAAAATTTGAGGGAAAATCATTTCTTTTTTTTTTTTCCTTACTATTGTTTGTCAGTTTTCAAAGCTGGAAGTTTGGAATGTTGGCAAGATATTCTAGTTTGCTCTGAGGTACCACTGACTACCGCGGAAGTTGACATTGAAGATATTTTTATAAACATGCACTGAGGTGAGGGTGAAGGTTAAATTTAGTTAAATAAATCACTGTTATTTTTAAAAATAATACCCTCAGCTTAATCTTATCATTCCCTGATTTTCTTTTTTCCTGAAATATTCACATATTGCTCTTCTCAGCTCTTCGTATGTGCTCTGTAAGCCCTACAGGGGAAAAGAAATATTTCCCTTTGCTAGGTTGATGGTTCAGGTGTCCATAACAAAATACACATTATCACAAGAAAAGCATACAAATTTATTTAGTATAAATTTTATGTGACACAGGAACCTTCAGAAATGAAGACCTAAAGAAACAGGTCAATCTATGTATTTTTATGCTTAGGTTTGATGAAGACAGATGTGGAGAAATACGATTGGAGGACAAACGATATAATCTACTGGTAATAAGTCCGGGGAACTTAGCACAGCCTGTTTTTCAGAATCTTCTCTGTGTCCTTGTGTCTTCAGAGATAAGGATATTTCTTTTTGCCAGACTTAAAAGCCTTACTAGAGATTTGCCTTTATAACTCCAAATATTTCAATCCATTAACAAGGTATTTGGCTAAGTTTGGTGAATAATTGAAGAAATTAAAAGAAAAATCAAAGTTAGCTCTTGTGTCCTGTAAAAATATGAATTATTTTGTTTTTGCTACATGTAAATGGACCGATTTCTAGTATTATTTTCATATCAAGGAACTCAGTAAATATCATTCATTGCACAAATATTTATTGAGCACCTTCTGTCTGCCGGGCACTGTTCTGAGAGCTGGTTAGGAATCCCAGATCCCTGCCTTGTTGGATCAGGTATTCAGTTTAAGTTTGCAGTGAATTCTACCACAGTTGTGCATCAGAATTACCCAAAGAGCCGTTTAAAATACAAGGAACTGCCCTTCAGGATCCTAGGAGGTTTGTACGTTTTAAAGCTTTTTAGGGGATTCTGATTAGAAACCTGGGAACAAACAAGAAACTTTAGAAATGCAAGGGCTGCTCTCATTTGTTTTCCCATTAAAAACATTCCTGTTCCTCTTCTTTTAAAAAATCAAATCCCTGTCTTTTGGTCAAGGACAGAAAGCAATTTAAGAAAACACAGGGTACACAATTCTTACTTTGAGAATACGTGGCTTGCTCTGCATTTTAGAAGTATTAGTACCATGTTTTCAAACAATTTTGTAAGTAGAATAATGTTCTACTAGAAACATGGATGTTTAAAGTAACACTATGGAAAAAAAGGAGTAAGGAAAAGGTCTTATAGTTTAAATAGACACCTACAGAATGCACTGACTTGCAAAATTGTACTGGATTACCAACTTCTGGGTTATTTTAAACCACCACTCAAGAAGACATATGCCCATCATCTGCACTAATTGATACTAAATGCTTTTTATCATTAATTCTCATTTTCAGAGTCACATTCATTTTTTGTTTTATTTTGGTTTTCCAAACTTCAGTTCTCTCTTCTTATGAGGACAGAGTTTTATTGCCATTTTTTCCTAACTCTTAGCCCGATTAATTCCCCATCACCACCACTCCATGGTGGACTTTGTGCAGCCACTATTCTGGAAAAGGATAAATCCTTGACTGTTTTGCATTCCATAGAATTTTTAAATATACAATGTATTTTAGTTAATGTAATGTCTGGACAGCTGAGTAGTAAATTCTGCACAGAAGTCAATTTCTAGGTCAGAAAGATTTAAACCGTGAAGTTATTAGCTAGAATCCATTTGCATATATCTTGCTTCATTGTTACCTCAATGTTAGGAAGGAAGGAAGGAAGGAAGGAAGGAAGAAAGGAAGGAATGGTCAGGGAATATGCGATTAGTCCAAAATGGATGGATTTAATTCATTTGATAAATACAATTAGCCTTTAAGCACCAGTTGCATTTAACAAGGAATAATTTATAGAACACAAAGGAGGTTTATGCATATTCTGATGTACCTTCTGTTTTGTAAGTTAGCCCTTTGCTAGATTTATGCAGGGCTGAGATAACTTGACCTTGGTATTGAGTGGTTAGCTCAATTGAAGGAAAATGATTTCTGTGGAACACCAACACTGTCCTAGTGGCTGTGTGCAAACAGGTGCTGAATGAACATCAATATGAGACGCTCAGTAAAGGTGCAGCTAGGGAAAACCTGGGGACTGAACCAGGACCACAGACTGTTTCTCACTAGTGCAAAAGGCCAAATACATATTTGTGTTTGCAAACTGGGCCCCTCAGTGCTTGCCTCCTTTAGGTTAAGCAGTATTTGGTAAAGAAAGAGGAATCCTTACTGGTGGTCAAATCTTACCTTTTAACCCTTGGCATGTTTTTGTAGTGAATTTAAATGGCATCTCTTTTCTTTTTCTTGTTCCTTTGGGAGACTGATTTTTTCACGCCTGTGCTTGGCTGAACTTGACTTTAGGATAAATCCTAAAGGAGGAGAGCAGAACTGTTGTCATTATCACTTTAAACTCCAAAGTGCTCGACAAGAAGTTTGCAAGGTGGCTTTGTGTATTGTGTGAGCATTTGAGCTTGAAGGTGCTGGAAGCCCATTTGTACAAGGGCAGTTCAGTCACTAACCAGAATTACTGTCTTTGGTTAAATACGAGTTTCTGTTGTGAACAAATTAAAACTTAAGTAGGACATCCTGACCTCAAATGACAAAAGAGTCCATTTAGAATATTGAAGAAGTTACCTGATAAGAAAATGGTTGAAATAAGGAGCTGGGTGAATGGCTTGAATCTCAGTTAATAGTTTAGGAAACCTCATGGTTGCTGTTTAAGAAAAAATTACTTATAGATTGAATTTTTATTAATAGGTGTAATACTTGTCCTATTACACCAAGTTTTATCTTAAATATCATCCATTCCAGGCTACCTCTTCTTACCACTGTCTTCTGAGCACCCCTTCCCTACCCTTCTGATGTGTACATAACTTTGTGCACCTGTAACTCAGCGGGAGAGTTGTAATGTCCTCGATGGACTGACTGCCAGAGGATTTAGTAAATGTGTGCGGGATGATAAATGGGAAAATGATAGACAAAGAGATATAAAAGCACTTGAAAGAAAGCACAGGAAAGCCTGTAATAACAAAATGGAAAAAAAAAATCATTCCAAACCTGTGGTGAACAAATACTCTAGGATGTCTCCAGTGATATGTATTATTATAATTAAATGTATTTTTGCAATTTATTTAGGAGTTTCTTTCTTTAACAGCTTGTGTTTCTTCCATCATTCGGTCAACTCTTTGAATTCCATTTTGATGTGAGGACTTCCCAGCCAAGGAATTGATATTGCTACCATCCCCAAATATTCTTTTTACCAATGTTAAGTTTAGCCTAAATCTGCCCCCTTACACATCTGATGTTCGGCCTAAAGGTTTCTCCATACATAGTGAATTGCAACCTAACTGTATTTATAAATAGACTGTAACCTACTCTTGTACCTGTCACCAAGTTTTGGCCAATCAAAGCGGTCAACTGTTCAAATAAGGCAAACGCCAAGCTGCAACTAGTGCAGTTGTTTCTGTACCTCACTTCTGTTTTTTGCACGTCACTTTTCTTTTTCTGTCCGTAAATCCTCTCTGACCATATGATGCCAGGGTTTCTCTGAACCTATTCTGGTTCAGGGAACTGCCTGATTCAAACGTCTTTCTTTGCTCAGTTAAACTCTTTTAAATTTAATTTGCCTAAAGTTTATCTTTTAATACCAATTATCTCCTTATGCATCCTTTCTTTGTGTCCTTAACAAAGGATTAAGGGACTCCTTTGGGGTTTTCTGCTAATATCAAGATTCATGAAATAACTTGATTATCCTTTAAAGGGATATGCATTAAAGTGACACTCATTGTCACTTCCTACATGCATCCTTTGTGTTGTTCTAGGAGAAAACAAGGGCAAGGTTTCTGAGCCAAAGGTGCCAACCACCCACTAAATTTCTGCAGTTTAATTTTTGCAGTATAAATCTGCAGTTTTTACTAGTCATCTCAAACTGACTTGTACTGTTGAGAGAAGAACAAGTGGGCTTTGGTCATCTAAATAAAATTTATATTGTTAGGATTCTTTTTATTAAGACGTTTTTACTTATAACATCATTTCTTTTAGATACTGGACCTCTGGGTAGTGTAAATCCAGAGAAATAAAGAATTATCAGTTCAGAACAAAGAGCATAGGCATTCAATCAGACAGACTGGAACTCTCATCTCAGATCCACCAAGCGGATCAATTTTCTCTTCTACAAAATAGGTTCAATGCTAAGATCTACTGGATGGAATTTGTGGTGAATACATAATATGATTCAGGTAAAGGGCCTAACATGGGGTGTAACGCTAACCGAGCATTTAAAAAATAGGAGCTATAATAATATTAACATTATCTTAAAGGTATGTGAGAAGACATAAAATAGAGTTAACATGCTGTATACTTTATCAGGCTGTGTGTTAGATAGGGAATGCCAAGCTGCTCTAACAAAAGATCCCTCATAATTCAGTGGCTCAAGGAATATTCAAGTTTATGCACTATTCACTTAATGCTCTTCAACAGGTGTTCTGGGTCATGTGGTCTTTTTCAAGATCACTCTAATTAGCATCATTCCAGTACATGGGGAGGTCAAAAGAATACAGAGGAACAAATGTGGGAGATTTGTGGTCAGGCATGGAAGTAGCACCTGTCAGGTCTGCTCAGATTGCACTGGGGAAAAAATAGTCACAAAGCTATTCACAGTTGCAAGGGCAGCTGGGAAAAAGAATGTAGCTATGCAGCCATATGTCCAGCCACTGTTCTCTTTCTATGGAAGAAGAGAAGGATTTTTCTTTCCCTTGAGCCATTAATCTTCTAAGAGAAATTGCAAGAGCACACACAGGTCTTAAGGAAATTGCCCGCCTTTTGAGTTTATGAGCCAAGCCTGTCTACAGTTTATAGTTATATGGTTTTTCTTTTATTAGATGAATGAGTGGGAATAAACAGCTTATAAAATGGCTTCAGTTCTTGGTGTTAGAGAGTGAAATAATACTGTCTTGTTCGCAAGATAACATCTTGATTAAATATCTTCCCCAGTTGAAAAATTGTAGGATACAAAAATATAGGATAAGTACCACGTGGGATTTATTTTTTGTTTTTCATTTTCAGATGTGAATAACGTTAAGTCAGGTTATGACAAACAACTGCCAACTCCATTCAAACATGTTAAAAAACAGGATGTTTAATGATGCCAGTTTTACATAGAAGAGGATAGGCAATGATTTTTTAATGTCTCTTTCGGGCAGCACAGTATTTGTTTGAAAGAACTACTTTGATAATCTACCTCAGGTGGAGGGCAAGACTGCAAAGACAGAAGATTAGAATAATTTATAGACTTTCTGAAATCTGCTGGAGGGAGCATATAAACCCCTCCCAAGGAGATTAACACCTAGGATGACTTCCGGTCAAAAATATAGAAATGTCATTATAACTCTCTGAAGGCAGGAGGAGTTAGTTATGTCTGCCTTGTTCACCAAGATACAGCCCCAGAATCTAGAGGGATGCAAAATAGATACAAAGAGTGAGTCCTCATATTTTGCTGAGTGAATGAATGAATGGATGCAGAAGTCTGAACATGAGAGAGGCCTCGGCTGTATATCCTGGCTATGTGAGCAAGCCACAGTTTGGGAAGATGTCATTTAATAAATGACCATAGTTGTTACAAAGATAACAGTCAATATTTGCCAAGAGAATTTTTAAAAGATGGTTTTTCACAGAGTAAGGAAAGTAACTCAATACAAGTAAATAATTTCCTCTGCTACGCATTCAAATATCATCAATTGTGTGTGATAGAGCTCATTGCTGTTTGATTACAGGTATCGTAAATGACAGGTAGAGGCTTTGCTATGTTCCTTCATTTATTTGTTGTTGCAGTGCTTACTTATGCCAGATGCTGTGCTTAGCACTGTGATTACAGTGACAAACAAGAGGGACAAGGACTCTGCCCTAATGGAGCTTATAGTTTAGAGGCAAATACGGTCATGTCAGCAGACTGTGTTCAGAGAGGCCCCAAGCAAACATCTTTCAATTGCAGTGGCTGGGTCAGAGGAAATGTATCTGATGACCACAATTATAAAGTGTAAATATTTGTGTTCCATGTGAACAGATAATTTAGAACCTAAACATGTTTTGCATATTGACGCAGCAACTATTTAATAGGATTTCTATCAATGCTGGCCTTATTTTAACCTGAAAGGTTTTGCTGTGGTGGTGGTAGTGGTTGCTTCCACAGATGTTAAAGCAGAGTTTCCAAAGTGGCACTTCACTGGGGACATTTGGAATGATATCAGGACGTATTCAGTTCTTACAGTGACTGAGGATGCTGGGCAGAGGCCAAGATTCCTAGATACCCTACAGTACATAAGACAGTCAGTAACGGGCAGGAGGGAGGATTGTTTTACCCAAAATGTCTCTAGCTCCGCCATTGAGAAGCTTTGGGAGATCACACGTCATTTTCCCCCTTTCAGTGTTCTGAAGGTCCTGCTTTAGACATCTAAGCATATGCAGAGGAATCTAGTCACACAGTGGAGCCCAGGACAAAAAGACCCATGCCGGAATCTGTGAGGACTAGTGCTATGTTCATAGGGGAGCTGTGACCCTTGGGTTAACCCTGCCCAATGGACAGTGAAGAAGAAAACACATCATTCAAATCCAGGAGTTAGGAGCTAATCCTCCAGAGGCTGATAGAGGCATAAGGAGGTGGAAGATTTTCTTGCATAATTTGTCTGATTGTGGAGAAAAACATGCCCAGTCTAATTCTCATGCTCAGATCATTAATGAATTTTAAATGTACAGACCCAAGACTGTCCTATCCTGTCTTAAGAGAATTATGCACAGGATTAAGAGACTTTTCTGTTCCATCAAAGCTTACAAGAGATTTCCTCCTACTTTACTGGGGTAAAATTCTTTTTAATTCTAATGAGCTTTATCCTTTCTTTGTTCTCTTAAAACTGGATCTAAACCTTGCCCTTATCAATGCTTTTTTATTACCCAGGTTAAAGATTCCAGAGTACTCTATCCTCCCGTTTTTGTTGTTGTTGTTTTTTAAGGAAATCTCTCTAAAACTACCAGGCATGTAGTGATCAACATTCTGGAAGGTTTTATTTACCTTTGGTTTGTCAGGTAGCCCCCAGCTAAATTTTGTAAACCATTATGTTTTATTTCAACAGCACAATAAAACCTCACTTATCAGGAAGTGACTTACCTGTGAACCTCAAATATCTAGGACACAGCGCAAGCAACAAAGTTCCTGATTTTTATGCCGAAAATGGGAAACCTTCAGTCTCTCCTCGAAGTCTATTTATTCTTTATTTACATACAATTCTAAGAAGCTTGGTGATACAGTTTTCTATCTCACAACTGAAAGTGAACAGCCAGAGACTTGTATAGTTCAGGTTGGCCACAGGAGACTGCTTATAACCTAGCAAGGAAAAGGTACAGAAAAAAGCTACTGAAAATAATAAAGATGTCCCCAAGCCATGAGAGTCTGGGAACAGGTTGCCATGTTAGAGGGGCCTGACAACTAGGTAGTTCCTGAAGCACTGTTGGTTCCCAGGTAGATGGAGCCATTGATGATCGTAACGACCGTACTGTAGGAAGCCACGAAGTTGGTAGCACATTTTACAAGGTTCCCCTCAAGTTTGGAGTGTTTTAAAGTTGGGTTAGTTATAAGACTGAGCTATAATTGTCAGTAAAAAAATTACTTATTTGGAATATCTTATTCCCTAATAAAACCAGATTAATCAGGGAGACGTGTGTGAAATTCAGAAATCTACCTTTGGAAGTTGTAAATAGTGAAAGCAGAAAACAAATTGCATAGTTTCTTAGAATATGCTTCCTTCTGACCTACAGACTTCTTAACACAGTCTGTAGTTCATTTGATTTTCTCATGTGCATTTGGACCCATCAGGGCTCAATGTCTCAATAGCGTGCACAGTCAGTGGAGTTCACGCATATAGCTGTAACTTGTCAACACACATTGCAGTGGATGCAGGGAGCTTCTCTGCTTCAGTCTGCACTGTTATGAATAAAGAGGACTGAGGAATTGGACTGAAACCAAGTGCTACCAAAACGAAAAATATCTGTTACATAATAATTAAAGCTTACATAGCAGATTATGATCTCTTTATTAATAACTCAGATTAATATAATTGCATTTGTATTTATAAAGAGTAGGCTTCTATCTATCAATTTATTTCAGGGAGAGAATTATCAATGTTGATATCTTCAAACACATGGCCCTAAAATGTTTGTATATACAGGTCCACTTAGGTTCTAATATCCAATGTCTAATAAGGGAGAAAAATATAATAGCTGCTGAAATAATGATAAACAATGCTTTCACTGTCAAATGCTTAAAAACTGAAATGAAAACCTGCATCTTAGAATACCCTCCTAGGCCAAATGTAAACAGTCTAAAAAGTTACCTCTGTGCAAAATTGTGCAAAGCATTATGTAAAATTATTACCTGAAAATATTATATAAAAAACTCAGAAATGGAGAGAATGAACTGGATGTTATATATGCAAAAACTGGTGGGGAGGAAAAGCTGACCTGTATTCCATATAAAGTTTTGACTTACAGAACCATAGAGTTGCAGTTAAATTTTGATGCCCAGAGCTGAAAGCTTGGGTAAACTGTTCTCCTTACTCAATGCTGCCTCTTATTATCTTATTTATTTCTGAGTTTTCTATATAATATTTTTATACAATACTTTTACATAATGTTTTACATAATAATTTTGCACAAAGATAAATTTTTTAGACTGTTTATATTTGGCTTGTGAGGGTATTCTAAGATGCAGGTAATCATTTGAGTTTTTAAGCATTTGACAAGTGACTTGCAATCATCAAAGAGTTTTATAATTATTCATAGTCTATTTAATGGAATCTAAATAGAACACCTATGTTGCTGCAGCCTTAAATTTCTCATTTGACAATAAAATTACCATTTTTCTCTCACGCAATGATGTTGTGAATATTATTTGTAAAGAACTTTGGGAGTTTCAAGACAAACTTTTAGCATTGTTGCAATATTTTGTCTCCTTTCATCTATGAAATAGTTTCAAATGATTATTTGTCTCAAATTTCATTTAGTCATTAATTCAAGGAGTGAAATACTGAAAGATCAACTGTTGACATTTGTTATCTAATCCTGTCTTATTAATGAATGTATATTACATCTCCATTCGGTATATACAATCTATTTTAAAATAACTACAGAAAAGATATCTTTATTAAGAATAACCGAATGGCAGATGTGCAAGTATTTTTTATGTTCTTGCCAGTGGCTTTGTAATGTAGAAGTTCAATATAAGCAATCCACTTTAATCCTGTGCTTTCCTTACTTTAATGCTCAATAAACATTTGGTAAATGAATGTTGAATGTTAATGTATTCTGTTTGCCCATCTCATGAAATAGACAAAGGAAGCAGGTACCTTAATAAAGCAGCAGTGACTTAAGCACTTAATCCCAGTGGTATGAAGATGTTTAAAGGTAACTCATTCTTCCTGAGTGACTCTAGGTTAGACACAGTCAGTCAATTGAAAGCATCTTATCTGAGGTTAAGAAATCCAAATTAATTTGTACAATTAAGTAATTCCCGGTACTCTCTAACACCATAGTGCTAGATCTTCCCAGTATGTTGTATAAATAACAACTATTGATATTTCTTTGTAACACTGAATATCTTACACAACTCTCCTGCACTTAGCATGGATGACTGAAACTCCCCGGTCTCTTTGGCCATTGTACTCAAGAATAATACATTTCAGAGGAACCCTTTCTTTTGCTTGTCACCTATGTAACTTTAGGCTCTGACTTCATCACAAAAATACTCCAATATGAATACAAAAATTTAGCAAATGATCTAGTCAAATATGCAGGTTTAATCTGTCTCCATTAAGGGCGAGGGTGGGGAAAAGCTTTCCTTGACCTAATAAAATACTTTCAAAGGATTATAGCTCTTGAAACTTTAAAGAAATGTCTCAAAATATTAATTAGGATAAAGCCTTCTATATCCAGTATTTTTAATACCTGTGTACTAAGTGGTGGGCGGAAGATACACTTTGTCCATCTTCCTGTTCCCTGCAGTATTCTTCTCTGTTTTTGCACGTAGCAGATCTTCCTAAATGCAAGGTGAGTGAGTCAGTGGATGGTAGATAACATGTTCCCCTCCCCACTCCAACAAACAAGGTGCTATGTAATGATTGTAATTATGTTGTAGGAGCAGCACATTTACATGAACATTGTTGGCAATTGCTTATTGTAATATGAAGGTATTAATAGCACATATGTAAATGATTCCAAATTTATCCAACATTTTAGGAGTTGTCCTCATGCTTCATAATTTTTGAGTTAACTGAAACTGTTAAATGCTTGAGCGTTCACGGTTTTTCAGAACTGGCTTGTTTATGAAAAGCAGTTCTGCTTTAAATTGGCTTGTCTATTAAAGCAGTTTTTCAAAGAAAAGATCACTTTTTATTGTATAGTTCTACGATTTTTTTTTTCCCTTAGGGAACTCGTAGTTTACAGAGTCTGTTGTGGATTTTTGGTAAATTATTGAAGCTATTAATGAGTTTCAGATGGGTGCAACGTTGTTTCATAGATATTCACATAGTAGAACTTGGACTGTTGTGAAAATAAAAGTGAGACCGTGGTGCGATTTCTAATTCTCTCACATCTGGCTATGTAAGACCTACTGCCAGGAGGTGCAAAGCCAAAGGCATCTTTTCCAAGTCAGACAATCAGCAGTGCAGACTGTCTTACAATCAGGTACTTGATGCTTAAATTTGTAGGTTTTTCCACCGTGTTTAGAGTCAAGCATTCAGATTTATTAAATGGCTCCATACCGAAATCACAAAAGCAGAGGTGAAGGACCAATCACAACTTGAACATTTTCCCTCTGAAATCTGTGTTTACTTTAAGAGGCTTACCCAGAATGTCTGCGAGCTTTAGAGGAGAGGAAACTCATATTTTAAAATATATGCATACACACCTCTGGCTGAATTTTATCTCCATAAAAAATATGTTACTTTGGAACAAACTCTTTAATATATTATCTGTTCAATTTTACCTGGGATTTCATTTTATCTTAATTTATCAAAGTGGAAGTGAGGATGAATAGGGATGGCCTTCATACTTTAAAAGAAAGGAGTGGCAGCAAAGTAAATAACAGGGTTTTGGGTATGCCAGATAAACCTTGGCCATGCAGCCACAAAACAAGAGACTGGAGAATTAAACTGTGGTAATCTCTAGCCCTCTTACCGTTTAAGATGAAACAGAACTGATCATGTCTTTTTAAATATCTAAATGTGCTCTTAAGTCTCCATATAAAAGTAGTTAGCAAAAATAGTCATATTGTTACTTTAAATTTTTTTTGAATTAAAGTGCAAAATGCCGAGATCTTGGCGCCAGGTGTGGTCATGCCGTGTTTTGCCCGGTTTTTACAGTCAGGAGGTGACAGGGCAAACAAGAGCAGCCCCAGCTCTTTCCACTACACTACAATTCTGAGCGCTCAGTTAATTAAGGAGCAAGAACATTATTTTTTAAAGCACCTATAGAAGCTTAGTTGGTCATGTATAGTCCACTTCTAAGAGGTGTCCTTTAATGTCTGTTGAAACATTTATGTTGAATACTTTTTAAAATAATTTTATAATTATATTTCTCTCCAAACTTTTCCTCTCCATTGTGTTTTCCATTCTTCATTCAGAACAAGGTTTCTAAAATACCGTGTGTGCTGTCATTCCAGTTTAAAATCATCACAGAAAGCTCCACTTTGCCTGGGGAAAAAAAAAATGGTTTCTTTATTGTAGCATGACAGTCCAGAGCCTCTTTGATCAGCTGCTAACCTGCCTTTCCAACCCAGAGCCAGCTCACCCCTCCACCTATTACTGGGGTTCCTTTCCTTTCCAGTCCTGAACTCACTGTGCCTCTTCCCTCTGACACACCTTTTCTGACACTATCTCCCCATCAGCGCCTCTTCTCTTATTTCACTTTTAAATTTTCAAGATATTTTCTCTGGCTCTGAATTCTAGGCGGATTAGTTATTTCTTTTCTCTGAGTCTTTTGAAGCTGTTCTCTGTTCATGTGTGGTTTTCATTGTCTCTTGCCAGAATTCAGCTGTTATTCTTACCTTTATGCCTCTGTACTTGATTTGTGTGTTTTCTCTGGCTGCTTTTACGATTTTTTTCTTTCTCATTGGTTTTCAGCAGTTGGATTATGATGCTCCTTGGTGTAGTTCTCTTCATGTTTCTTGTGCTTGGTATTTGTTGAGCTTCTTGAATATGTGGGCTTATAGTTTTGGTCAGATTTGGAAAATTTTTCAGATGCTATTTCTTGAAGTATTTTACCTGTTTCCCCTTCTCCTCTCCTACTCCTCTCTACTACTTCCGAGATTCCAATTGTCTAAATATTTGGCTGTCGGATGTTGTCCTGCTGCTCGCTGATGCTTTGTTATATTTTTCTGGTCTTTTTTCTCTCTGGTTTCTTTTAGATAGTTAATAGCTCTATATCTTACTAATCTTTTCCTCTGAAGTTTCAAATATGCTATTAATACCAGATAGTGCATTTTTTTTAATTTCAGACATTGTATATCATATCTCTAGAAGTTGGATTTAGTGTTTTTTATGTCTTGAATGATTCTCCTTATCATGTTCATGCTTTCCTTTACCTTCTTGAACACAGACGGATTGTGTGTCTGTGTGTGTGTGTGTGTGTGTATGTGTGTGTATAAGCTCTGTTAATGTCCCTGCCTACTAATGATATCATCTATGTCATTTCTTGGTCCATTTATATTCATTGATTTTTCTTCTCATTATGGATTGCATGTTTCTGTTTTGTTTACATATCTAAGGACTATTTGATTGGATGCCAGATATTTTGAATTGTTGGGTACATCATCTGGTACTGAATTTTCTGTATTTCTCTAAAATGTTTTATCTTTGTTCTGTATCTCTGTTCCATTCAAGTCAAAATAATTCAATCTTTTTGAGGCTTCCTTTTAAGTTCTGTTAAGAGGGACCAGAAAAAGCCTTAGGGTAAGGCTACCCTGGCACTACTGCTGAGGCAATACCCTGCAGAATGCTCAACTGGCTGTCCCACGTGTTGGGAGGTCTCTCCACACTGGCTGGTTGAAATACAAACTACATCTCAGCTGTGCGCTGTGCACATAGTTCTTGCAGCTCCTTCCCAGTGGTCCTGTCCCTGGACTCAAGCAGGTTATTCACACACTTGCCCCGATCAGTTATACCTGACACATTTCTGGAACTCTTTCTCTCTTTGCAGCTCTCTTCTCTTTGACAGTCTGCCCTGCCAACTCTAGCTGCTTTGGTCTCCTGGAATTCCCAATTTGGTCTTGTTGACTCAGTGAAACCCTGAGTTCTGTTTGGCTTTCCCTTCCCTGCACTGCAGCCTGGTCCTCTCTCCAGGCAGTAGCCTGGGATGATCGTAGGGTTCACTTCATTTGGTTCCTTTCTCTTGGAGATCACTGTCCTGCATTGCCTGTTGTCCCGTGTCTGAAAACCCTTGCTCATGTGTCTTAGCCACTTGTGTAGTTGAGGCGGGAGAGTAAATCCAGAAGAACCGATTGTCACTTTATCCGCAGTTTTGCAGTTCTTCACTTCTCCTAGCATCAGTACAATACATCTGTGTTCTGTGTTGTGTTATTCCTCGAGGTCTACAAGTGGCCTCTCACTCAGCTGTAAGCTTCCTGAGAACAGACTCCGTGACACACACTTTTTAAAATCCCCCATTACACAGAAAAAAATGTGTGGTACATAGATGGTCTTTAATAAAGGTCAGTTGAATTAATTATGAGGCTCGAAGGGCATTTAATATGTTCACATTAATTACTATGCGAGAATGGAGCCTGGATGTAACATTGCAGATAAATTAAATACATTTGCCTGTCTTTGCTTTCACTCTGTGCTCCCCCTGTAGTCTTTCTCTACAATTTGACCAGTGACAATATTGAGGGAATAATAAGCATGTTCATTAAATTTGTAGATGATACCAAAATCCACAGGGAATCATGATCTCAAAATACAAGATTATGTCCTTGGCAAGCAGGAAGAATGATCACAAATAAAGTAAACGAAATTAAATGAAACTACAAGGTATTAAATTTTAGAAGGAAACTAAGCCACATGTCATGATAGAAATGGTTGGATCCAAGTAAGATCATAGGAGCCATCGTGAATCACAAGTTGAAAATGAGTCAAAAATGAGATTTCCTGTTGTTATAAGATGCGGTGTAAGAATGGCAAAAATAAATATCCTATTATAGTCAAAATTATAAAATTCTGTGGCATTTTTGAGGTTCGTTTTAATTTTAAGAGTATTATAAAATAAAGAGTTTTAAGAAAAAAAGCTATTAAAATGCTGCAAATGGAGTGCATGAAGAAACCTTATTCCCTTTTTCCCTGTTTGCTTTTTTATTTTTCTGGGAGAAGAAGGTACACGTATAGAAAATTATCATGTTGTAACAAAGAAAACATGCAAATAAAAAAAGAACAACCACTGCCTTAAACTGAAACAAAAGCAATAGCCTTGCTGTTGGGAGTCTGCAAATGAAAAATGTGACAAAGGTTATTAACATTCGTAGGTTTCCAATGGGTACTGTGCTAACTGATTTGAGGCGTACAAAAGAATGCCTAGCATTTAAATAACTCTTGACGTTTCAGTGTATCATGAATATATAATATCATTTAAACCTCACAGCTGTTCTATGAAATGTTATTTCCATTTCGCAGATGATAAAATTGAGTAGTCCCAGAGAAATGAACTCAAATCTTTTAAGTCATGTAGCTAATTCACAACATAGCCTAGACAAACATAGAGGTCTCTGTAATACTATGTAGAACAAATAAATAGTAATCCCAGATGCATGAATACATGTAGGAGGGCTTTGAAAATTCTATGAAATGGGAGGCAGTGAATATTACTGTTTGTGGTCTGAAGAGCTGCCCCCCCCAAAAAAAAAAAAAACTGCAATGAGCTCCCATGAATTCATGCAACATTCAGGAAAAAAAAATCCTTACTAATTATTTTCCATGTTCTGGCACTGGGACTATAAAAGACAATCTATGACCTGTGCCCTCGGTGAAGCTTCATCAAATCCTTGAGGGGTGAGGTGGGCATTATGATCTGCCAACTCCTTCCCCATCGTGCAGGAGTTAGTAATTATGTTACTGCACCACCGCCATCCAGGTATCTATTTTATGTTGCTGTGTACACCTCTTTAAGATGCAAGTTTATAGGGCTCCTTGAAGTGGATGTTAAAAATTTGGGCAGAAAATGTTACATGGATACTAATTAGAATTATTCTTAGCATGAAGAATAATTCCATTAGTGCAGAAGGAAAAGAGGAAAGAATTAGCACAGAAGCCGTGTGGTGGATTAACGTTGAGTGAGTTCCCACCTGAGTTGTTCTGCCTTCTTTGGTGCGTTCTACGGGGCCGATCCGCTGCTCGGACTGTGTGTGTTGGTGTGAGACTTGGGCGTACGCAAGGTGGTGAAGTCCAGGAGGGGTTCAAGGAAATCCAAAGGAGTTTTACCATAGCCACTGGGCAAAACCCCGCTTCTCTGAATCGCTTTATCTCCTTTCCGTGTGTACATACAGATGCTTAGCGCAGTTTCTTCTGTAACAGAAAACAATTACGTGAACATGTAAATCCCCCACTGTAGGAAAATGAGTTGATAAATTCGGCTACATGAACTCAACATAATCATTTTCACAAAAAGAGGCTATTCTCTAGCCACTTCTCATCAGATTTATCTCGTGGCTTGACAAATTCTGAACAGGTAAAGACATCTCCCATGTAGTTACTATTCACGAGAATGTGGTTCAGTGAGCCAGAAATTGCATTTTGTTGGATACCAAGTGTGATCATGTGAAGGAAGTTAGTCATACACTCGACTGGCCACCACTGAGGTGAAATAATGTGACTCTCCAAAGGCTCTGCCTTTTTCCATACAACTCAGGGTACACCAGAAAAGAACATTCCTTGGCCCATCCAGAGTCGTAGACGTACAGAAGTCCAAAAATGAAAGAGACCTTGGAGACTCCTCATCTTAGAGAAGAACAGACTGTACTGTCACGGGGAACCTTAACCAGATGGTTCCAGAAAGCACTAGTCTTTTTGTGATAAATGTTGATTTTTTACGGGGAAAGCAGCAAACCTCTTTGCAGATCTCTGTCTACTCAAGCAGCCTAGGAATCCATCTCTGTCCTATGTGCTTCCCTCTGTTTCCTCCTAGGAAATGCCGAGGTCCTTTGCTGCTGGTTCCTATACCTTTCCTGCTACTTATGCACTCAGCTCTAGGGCAGTAAGTCCTGTTCAGGGTCAGGTCCGGTTAATGCTTTATTATTTTCTAGTTATGACATTTGTAATGCTAATTGTTTATAGCAGCAGACAAGGAACCTGTGCAGACTTTATTTTGACAGTCTGTGACATTTGACAGAAATAAACTGAACACATTTTTAGGACAAAAGACCAGTAGTTGAATTTCTTGATTGTTGCTTGTGTCTAATCGGTGATAAAAATTGAAGTCTACTTCTTTCCTTACACGAAAATAATGGCATTGTAGGGAAAAAGTGCAACATCTTACTCCTATATGCTGCATTGTATGTAAGAATGTGTGGACATGTTAACAAGGCCCTCGAGCAGTCAGTGTATGCAACATGCATTTATATGATCAAACTGGGGGGACACCAAATTGACAGTGAAATAAGTTAAATAAAATGAACAAGCATTTTCTTAACAAAAATAAATGCTAGAAATGGGACAGATAAGTAAGAAGAAATGGTATGTATAAGTAACTGAAACCCTGAGAGCCTATCATCCAATGTGGGATTACCATAAATGGATATGACGCCATATGGGGAGAATGAAATGGAGGGAAAACAGGAGGAAAAGCATCCATGCATCACAGCACACTGCGTCACCCAGACTTCCACTAGATGGATAACAAGAGTCCTTTAAGCATAATGAATATAGACTGCCAATACTGCTAAGAAAGAAGTTTAAAATATTACCCTCTTCAGCTCCAGGATGAACTAAACTCTTAACAGCATTTTTGTTTTTACTTGATACTTATTAAGCATATATAGGAAGTTGTAAAGACTTCACAAAATACCCGGCCTTTCCTCTCACAAAGTTTTCTCTTTGGGATACCAGATGTACTCTAGAGATGGAAGAATACATCCCATGCTCCTAGAGTCAAGATTGGACTCACCCTCCTGGCCACGTGGAGGGGGAAGTGGTTTCTACATAAGACAGGTAGTCAAGCTTCCAACTAGCTGAGTTACTTGAAGAACATGCAGACTCCCACACTTCAGAACCAAAACTTCCAGAAGACTTAAGGCTGATACCATAGCAGGTTTAGCAAAGAAATAGAATGCAAAACAACAACAGCAACAGCAACACCCTGGGTTCTTATCCTGGCTTTGCCTGCAAAACACTGTACATCCCTTAGTGAGTTCCTTGATCTTCCCAGACCTCTGAAATATCCTAGTAAGAAATATACTGTGTGTCTCTTCTACCTCTAAGGAAATATTATAAGATTTAAAGAGAGGTAATTGTGAAAGGACCTTCTGATCCTGTTATTATAATACATATATGAGAGACATACAATACATAAATCCATAATATAGAGAGATTATATATAGAGAGAGATTGAAACACATTTCTAGGAATTTTATTTACTTAAAATTCTGAGAAAAAAGATGGAATGTGTTCTGGCCATTTAAAGCATTTGTTGGTACAAAATATAAATGGAGTACACAGGATACATAATAAATAATGTAGTAAAAATAAAAAATGTAGACAGAAAGGATATTTGCTTGCTAATTATATTTTTTCCTCATTTAGTTTCTCCTCTTCCCCAACTGACTTTTGTATATTTTTCTTTCTGATAATAGCTCAGTAAATCTCTGTTAAATGAAATATGAAAATCAGGGTGGTGTGATTTAAAAAAAAAAATGGATATTGTTTATACATGCCTAAGATAAATTGAAGTTGAATCACTAATTAAATATTAGGGTATTAATTTAATAGCATAAAAGGTGTGGTCCTTAGGAATCTAAACTTTCAGGCATGAGACTTAAATTCCAATTCTGAGCCTTCCTTTTTTGCTCCTGAGAAAAAGAGGGAGGCAATTCGAAAAGAAACATCTCAGACTTGCATAAAACATCTTCCTATTCCTCTAAAAATATAGATTCCCTACAGTAAAAACAGCTCCTTTGAAGAGGAAGTAAAAGGAAACTTTGGGGGTTATAAAATTTTCCCTTGACTGAAGTATACATTAATTATACTAACCTTCTAGAATCAATACTATTAACAAATCAATTCTGTTGATCAGTTCAAATGAATAACTGTAATTATATAATATATAATAAATGAAGTATATGTGCAGCATGAATAATGGCCATAATATAAATTGCTATAATTTATTTAGTATTTATTATATGCCAGGCTATTTAGGTATATTATCCTATTTAATCTTTACAACGACCATGCAAGATACACGTTTTCTCCCAGAACATCGTATACTTTGTAATTGATGGAATCAGGTGGTTCCCAAGCTAAAGCCTTTTCCTCTACACCAGAGTTTCCTTGGGTGTTTTCTACATTGGTGGGCATGTGACTCACCTGGGTATCTTGTTAAAGATCAGGCTTTGGTTCAACCAGGCTGGAAGGGCACCCGAGATCCTGCATTTCTGACAAGCCCCAGGTGATGTCAATGTTGCTGGTCTGTGAGCCATATTTTGAGTAGAAAAGTTCCAAAGAACAGTAATTCCAGAGTGTGTCACTAGATTGGATTCAAACAAAAAAGTGATCTCTTCATTGCAAGTCTTCTCAGAGCCTTTAATCTGTTAATATGCATTGTGATTTTGCAAAAGAAGCATAAAGTATGCCCCATTTTTCAAATCTGTTTGGCAGTATAAATTTCTGCTTCTAAAACATATCTTAGGATTAGCATTCTCTTCGGAAGCTTTGAACTCCATCAAGTTGACTACTTAAAGATAGGACTTTGTGGGGGAAATCACAGAAATAAAGAAAGCAGTCAGGATAGGGTAAAAGTATACAGCTGCTTTTTGTGCCTAATACATACCAGGTAGATACTGCAGCTAGGGAGCAATGGGGTGAAATATGTGATAGAAAAATGAATAATTCAGGACTCGTGCCTTTAGGGAAAGCTCAACCTGGGGAAAATAAACATGTAAAAAATTAATTGCAGGTCAGAATTAAATTATAAATGCAGGTCGAAATAAACATGTCGTAAAGGAATAGAGAGAGGAATTGTGAATTCTCAACATTTGTTAGTAATCTGGAATTCTCCCTTTCTTTTTTATCTGATATTTTATTGAAATCCTTGGACACTGCAATGACTGTTTATGGAGAGGTGTAGAGGGCTGAGAACTTTTTCCAGATTTAACCTTTTCTCATATTGTAAGTCTCTTCTTTGCCTTGCTTCTCCTTGGGGGCCAGTCTAGAATGGTAGTGATTTTTTTCTTCAGAATATGTTCTGCATGATGTTGTACGTCTATACCATGAATTTCTTTAATTCAGTTGCTCTCTAGGGAAAGGGATGGGCATGGTGATGTTGCTTTTTCCTCCCAGGATAGGGAGAACAACGGTAGGCAATGGCTAAGTAGGGAAGGACTGCTGTGCCCAGGGCTGGCCCGATGGGACTTTGATCTGTCCTGACCGGCATTTCCCTGGATCTGATCTCAAAGGTCCCAGGCAAAGTCATTGATGCTATTGTTATGTCAAACCTGTAAGACTTGGCCCCAGAGTTATCTTAGAACTTTAGTATCAAAGTTGCTGGTTCTCATAGACAAAGTGCCTCAATATGTTCTTTGCTTTAAAATGTGAATTTTGGTATTATGATTACTGACCTATTCAGGATGTAGAACAGTTGTATAAGCACCGTGTTCCAAAAGGGGTCAGGACATTCTGCTATCAGCTTTGTTGCTACATTTCTTCTTTCAGATCACTCAGTACATCCACTGCTCTTTTGCCTCAGGTTCAGAATCATTTGTTTGGGGACTTACCTTTTCCTTTTAGGGCCATACTTATCTTTCTTTTTAGCCAAATTCTGTCTGTAACAAGGGCATCTTCCCTCTTAAAAATTGCAAAAACAAAACAAACAAAAAGAGCTCAATGTAATGGTATTACTTCATTTTTCTAGTACTATTTAGATTTTAGAGCACTTGAGTTTCATACTCACAAAAGCTCTATATCAAAATATGTTGAACACTCACTGTGGAAAATTCCACAGTGCTTGGAGAGTACAGCTGACCTATGACATTTTCAGATTTATTAGCTTTCATTTCAACCATGTATTGTGGCTCCCGAAATTCATGGGATTCTGTAGGTTTGTGGAGGCCTAGATCTGAATGGGCTCCAAGAAGAGTGAGTGGGCCTAGACAGCATCTGTGTTTGCAGATTCATTTGACTTTGAGGTCCTCTGCTCATCTCAGCTTAATCAGTAATGCCGGTGGCCTGGCAAATTTATTCCTTTGTGAAAAATGGTCAAGTGAAAGACAAAATTTTAATGAAATGTGAAAATTGGTTTAATTTGTGGTGTGAGGATGTAGACAGGAAACATTTGCCTCCCTATAAAAATGTGATTCAGAAGCAAGCTAGGAGCCTGGATAAGCATTTCAATAATCTTGGTTTTAAGGACTCAAGGATCTTTGCCTTGGGAATGTAGTCTGCAGTTACAGGGGATGAGGGAAAGGAATGCATGGAAGATGGCCACATGGGTGACCAGGGAAGGTTTGCCATGCCCAGGAGAGTGGAAGGACCACAGGGTAGTGACAGCCACATGGACTTAAAATAACTGACATTTGGTAATAAAAGGAACCACTGACCTTTGTTCACAAACTCACTTACCACACAATGAATGTACTCACATGAGTTTTATATCAGTTGTCTTAAAAGTGACATTCAAGTAAAATATCCTTCCTTGGTTTCACATTTCAGATGATGCTAATATTTTCTTTTCAGTAGATGAGTAACTCAAACTTTTAATCTCAGAAGCATTTTAACCACCCTCCCCCTCCTCTTTTATTTCATCCAGTGTGTCATTCTCAGTATTTCGTCCTAAATATCTCTTTGGTTCTAACGCCTCTTCCATTCCCACCTTTGGGTTTTCCTCCTCTCTAGTGTGGATTATAGGAATAGTCTCCTCTAATGGATCTGTGTGTCCTGAGACTCGTAGCTCCAGCCTCCTCTCCACACTGCCACCAGGAAAAAAGAACGAAAATCTGTTCCTACAGCAAATCCATTTCTAGCAAACTCTCCTATAGAAATACTACCTTGCAAGCACAAAGATGTATCAGGATGCTCATTGCAGCTTTGTGACAAAACAACTGGGTGACCTAAATGTCCATCAATGCAGAAATGATGAAATTTATCCTTAGGGTGTACATAGTACAGACCAAGGGTCATTAAACTTTTTCCATAAAGGGGTGGACAGTAACATTTCAGGCTTCTCAGGCCATACGGTATCTATTGTAATTACTCAGCTGTGCCCTGGGATCAAGAAAGCAGCTGTAGACAATGCATACACCAATCGGTGTGGTTGCGCTCCAGTAAAACCTTTTTTTCTTTTTTTTTTTTTTACCAAAAACAGGAGTGTGCCAGATTTGGCCCACAGGCCTATAAGTTGTCAAGCCATGTTCAGGATTACTATGCAGATGTTAAGAACAATGTGGTAGATATGTATGTGTGGACAATAAATTATATCCACCATATTATTCTTAGGTCAAACAGTATACTACAGAAATATCCTGTATTTCTTTGTATGGTTATAAAAATGGAACCATCTGTAATGGCTCTTTGTTAAAAAAATAGATTCATAGGCAGAAGATAGAGACAAACAAATAAAAAAGAGATAAAATAGATGATACAGTATGCATAAAAAAGAAAAATCCAGACGAATACACACCAAATGTTAGTAGGAGCTTTCCCTGAGATAGGGTAGATGAGAGGGCAAAGAAACTTTACATTTATATGTGTATACTTCTTATTATTTAAATTTTTACATGATTGTGTATTATATTTATGTTGTAGGAAAACATTAAGGTGCCTAATGTTTACAGACCTTCTATTGTTCTGCATTGTCTACAGGCTAAACTCTAAGCAGTTTATCAGTACATCTAAGAAAATTCACAATCCGCTCTGGTCTGTCTCTTACCTTGCTTCCCTGCCTGAGAAGTCTCCTGCTCTCGCAATACACCATGCCTTTCTACGACTCCTCCTTTCCGTTACCACATGTTTCTCTCAGTGGCTTTTGCCCTGTTTTCCCTCCCAACAAACTCTTACTTCATACTCCATGGCCCCAGCCGGATGTCCCCTCTTCTCTCTCATGTCTTTCCTGTCCCCTAAAGGCAGAAGTTGCTCCTAACATTTTATTTTAATGTGTACTTATTTTCCTTTTCCATCTCCACAATTATACTGAGTTTCTTCAAGCAAAGATGTTGTCTTGTCATTTCTGAATCCCCACACTCAGCACAGAGCTTAGCACTCAGTAAACACTCATTAAATCTATGCAGATGAAGACTTCTAGTTAAGGAAATATTTTGAGATTCTTAGAGATATGATAGGAGATATTTTACACTGAAAGTTAAAACGTTTGGGAATGTCTACAACATAGGCTCATATGGCAATGATATTTAAACATCGCAATCTAGAAAAGGGTTACACTAATGATCTGTAAGAGGGGAGTGCATATTTGGGTCTGCTTTACTGCTGAAGAGTTGCAAGCATTTTCAGCATCATCTAAGTCAGCAGTCCCCAACCTTTTTGGCACGAGGGACCCTTTCCATGAAAGACAATTTTTCCGTGGACCAGGAGGCAGGGGGGATGGTTTCAGGATGATTCAAGTGCATTACATTTATTGTGAACTTTATTTCTATTATTATTACATTGCACTATACAATGAAATAATTACACGAATCACCGTAGGTTGGGGACCTCTAATCTAAGTAACCAACACAAACAAAAGCTTTTTACATTGTCAAACCACACCTTCTATTCTAAGATGTAGACTTTATGACTATAGTCATGATAAATGTATTCAGCTGCAAGTAATAGAAAACCTTATTAATAATGGCTTAAATAACTAAGTGTTTACTTATCACAAATATGGAGAGGTCTGGAAGAAGTCAGTTGTTGATATCAAATTAACTGCTTAGTACTGGCATTAGGAAAACAAGCTCTTTCCATCTTTACTTTTGCTGTTTCTTGGCATTTTGGCTTTCATCCCCATTCTTGTTGCCTCGTGTTGCAGGGTACCCTGCTCCAGGAATCACAGGTGCATTTCAGGAAGGAATGAAAGTAAAGGAGCAAAAGACTTCCTCTGCTTTGTCTTTTAATTCTGAAAGGGGAGTCCTCACTAGCAGGCTTACAGCCCATTGCCCCTCACATGTGGCCACTCAGCTGTCAGTCACTAGCCAAGGGACGTGAGATGAAGTAACAAGTTGAAATTAATCCTGGTTTAATACCTAGACTTGAGAGGATGAGCACAGCCCTCCCTAATTAAAAAACTCTCTACCTGTTACCTCAATACATAGGGATTTAGAATGGAAAAAGGAAGGAAAATGTGTCTTTGGTCAGCAAAGACTTGTCTGCTCCAATATTGCTTAGCCATTATCAGTTGGGTAGGTGATTCAATTGAGAGATACTAGGAAAAAAATCATAAAATCTGAGGTTAGACAGGAAGATTTTAGTTCTTCTATGTTCTGCTATTTACCAGCTATGGGAACCTGAGATAATTACTTAAATTCTCTGGATGTTTTGTTCTATCTATAAAATATGAGAAAATATCACATCTTATGGAATTACTGGAAGGAGGTTAGGCTACCTTGGTAGACTAACCTAAATCCTGGCACACATGCCACATGGTCAGCATGCCATTAACACCAGGACCCTTCCTTACTGGTACGGGTGCAGGGATTAAACTTGGTCGATTGTACTGTGTTCTTTAGTTTCAGCGTCTATTCGAGTCCACTGATACACTTCTCTTTGTACAGCTGTCATTAGGTCAGACATAAATCAGGTGCTTTTAATGTATTTAAATAGAGGAGGAATACCTAGGCAATGTGTTTATTGGAGACGGATGAGATGCTCACAACATATAGCAGTTCCTGTGTTGCTTAGTCATGAAAGCAATTAGTCTTTCAAGGTGGGGAAAAAAAAGAAAGATTTGTACATACAATCAGGATGTAGAAAAAGAAAATTTAATTTAGGAACCAATGC
>NW_012152618.1:194798-199831 GCF_000956105.1 Propithecus coquereli | reverse complement strand
ATAGAAGCATAGTACAGTGGCTACAAGCGCACATTCTGGAGCCAGACTCCCTGGACTTAAATATAGGCTCTACCAGTTATCAACTTTGTGCCTCAGTTTTCTCTTCTGTAAAATGAGAATAATAATAAGTGCCTTCTAGGTTATTAGAGGGATTACATTAGTTAATGATTACAAAATGTTACAATCTAGCATATCCTTCATTCATGAGCTAGAGCAATAATTCCTTCAGCCAAAGAATTTTGACTGTCTACTCTGTATAACGCATTCTGTTATTCTAGGAAAGGTTACATTCTGGAAGAAGTTGTTAACAGATGGTTGTAAATAATAAGAAAGTAGAAGACAGCCCTAGGAATAAACAAGAGCCCACTAAAAGAAAGTCAAGCCAAACCAGCATCATCATCTATGATAGAACAGACTAGCAGGGTAAATCATTGCTGTAGGTTAGTCCATCTTAACTTCTGAAGGACACCTGACAAAGTTTCCCAAGGTACTGTGGTTGAAAACATGGATTGCTTAATATGGCAATAAGATGGTTGTTGAGTTAGCTCAGTAATGATAAAAAAGTTGTAAATAATTACACATTATTACATGAAAGTTTGTTCTGGAAACTGTACTACTTGGGGTGGATTAGTAATAATTGAATTGCAGTGAAAAATTCTGGGAATTCTTCACTAAAACATTAAATCTATCACATTTAAGTGTATAAACATTAAGTTCCAGATTTGGACAAGGCACAGAGTTTTTGTTTAGAGAATTAGGGGGACAGGTACACACAGGTGATAAGACCCAGCTTTCTTCTATTCTTTTAAGCATGTTCTTTATGCTATTTTGATGCAAATTAAGTGCGTAAAAACAAAGAAAGGAATGTTCACAGAGAGCCCACTGCATTCTAGGTTCTATGTAAGATAGTAATAATAGCCAAAAATTTGAATCCTCTGAATAGGTGGAGGGTCGTATTTCTTGTCACCTATATAATATGCCTTTGGCCAGTTTATTTTCCTCAGAGGACTGTAAGAAACACAGTGCTGGGTTGACCCTGGATCATCGACCCCAGCAGTAGGCTTGGCAGCAGCGCATCAAGTGTATCCCTAAGCTCAAAAGTATATAGTCTCAAAACATAAAATTGAACTATTAGAGTTAAAATTATGCAAACCATCTTTTGGAGTTCTTTATATTTTCAACCTTTACCGATTCTTGAAGTAATGAATGACCAATGTATACTCTGTGCTGATTAAATAGTGCTGTTATTTGTCCTAAATTTACTTCTGAAATCTCTGAAGCATCATTATCTACAGCCCTCTCCCCAAACCCTGGGTTTCACAGCTTCTGTGTTTACCTTACTTGTACCCTTTTGATGTTACAGACTTTCATCAGCTCCCTCCCCAACATCTGTCTTGGCAGACAGGAATTTATACAAATTGAACAACCCCCTTCTGACCCGGATCATTCCCACTGCCTTTCTCTGGCCCTTCTCCAGCAACGTTGTAGGATTCTTCTAGGGCAGTTATAGGAACTCACGCCCTTGACTGTGAGGTGGATGGTTGTGGATCTGTTAGTTCACATACAGTGTTTTCCTGATAGCAGCCAGGGGATCTGGACTTGATTCAGAAGTGACTTGGACGTTACCCACGTGCGATCCTATAATTCCTCTCCTTAAAGCCACAATTACAGGGGATGCCAGGTCCTATTCATTTTGGCCTTTTTTGTCCAACTTTTTTCTTCTCTGATTATAAACACTTGCAATGACCATATAAAGTCCTGTCCTTAAGCGAGACTCACTTGTCGTTTCAGGCAGGTGGTATCTCTGATTGCGGTTCCATCTCCATTATTACTTCTTCAAAAAAGGTAGTCTACCAGTGTTTTTCTGCCACTGGTCAGAAGGATAAGTAGACAGCTTTTCCATCTTTATATTTACTAATGCATCTTGATTTGTGGGCTTTTGTTTTTTTGTTTGGTTGTTATTTAATAAACTTTATTTTTAGAGCAGTGTTAGTTAGGTTCACAGCAGAACTGAGAGGAACACACAGAGATTTCCCTCCTACCCCCACCCCCACACACGCATAGCCTCCCCTGTTACCAACATCCCCCGTCAGAGTGGTATGGTTGTTACACATCATTTTCGCCCAAAGTTGCTAGTTTACATGAGGCTTCACTCCTGGTGTTGTACGTTCTGTGCGTTTGGACAAATACACAATGGCACCATTGCAGTGTCATACAGAATATTTCACCTAAAAATCCCCCCTGCTTTGCCTGTTTATCCCTCCCTGCCCCCAACTGCTGGTAACCACTGGCCTTTTTACTGCCTCCGTAGTTTTGCCCTTTCCAGAATGTCGTGTACTTGGAATCACACAGTCTGCAGCCTTTCCACTTTGGCTTCTTTCACTTTGTAATATGCATTTAAAGTTCCTCCACGTCTTTTCATGGCTTGATAGCTCATCTCTCTCTAGCTCTGAATAATATTCCATTGGCTGGATGTACCACAGTTTATTTATCCATTCACCTACTGAAAGACATCTTGGTTGCTTTCAAGTTTTGGCAATTATGAATAAAGCTGCTATAAATATTCATGTGTAGGTTTTTGTGTGGACATAAGTTTTCAGCTCCTTTGAATAAATACCAAGTAGTGTGATTGCCAGATTGTATGGTAAGAATATGTTTAGTTTTGTAAGAAACTGCCAAACAGTATCTCAAAGCAACAGTACCATTTTGCATTCCCACTAGCAATAAATGAGAGTTTTTGTTGCTCCATATACTTGCCAGTATTTGGTATTCTCTGTGATTTGGATTTTTCCCATGCTAACTGGAATGTAGAGGTGTTTCATTGTTGTTTTAATTCGCATTTCCCTAAGGACATTTGATGTTGAGAGTCGCATATTTTCGTGTGCTTGTTTACCATTTGTGTATCTTATTTGGTGAAAAGTCTGTTTATGTCTTTTGCCCATTTTTTAACCAGGTTCTTGTTTTCCCTATTGTTGAGTTTTAAGAGTTCTTTGTATATTTTGGATAACAGTCCTTTTTCAGCTATGTGTTTTGCAAATGTCTTCTCCTAGACTGTGGCTTGTCTTCTCATTCTCTTGACAGTATCCTCACAAAACAAAAATTTTAAATTGTAGTGAAGTACAGCTTATCAGTTCTTTCTTTAATGAATGGTTACTTCGGTGTTTTATCAAAAAAGTCATTACCAAACCCAAGGTCATCTAGATTTTCTCCTTCTTTCTCCTGTTATGTTCTAAGAGTTTTGAAATTTTATGTTTTACATTTTGGTCTGTGATCCATTTTAAGTTTTTTTTTGTGAAGGATCTAAGGTCTATGTCTAGATTTATTTTTTGCATGTGGATAACCAGTTGTTCTAGCACCATTTGTAGAAAAAACTATCTTTATTCCGTCGTATTGCCTTTACTCCTTTGTCAAACATCAGTTGCCTATATTTACATGGGCCTATTTCTAGGCCCATTTCTGCATTCTCTATTCTATTCCACTGATTTTTCACTTCTTTCACCAATACCACACTGTCTTGAATACTGTAACTTTTATTGAGTCATGAAGTCAAGTAGCATCAGTACTCTGCCTTTGTTCTTCTCCAATATTGTGTTGGCTATTCTAGATCTTTTGCCTCTTCTTATAAACTTCATAATCAGTTTGTCCCTATACACAAAATAACTTTCTGGGATTTTGATTGGTATTGCGTTGAATCTATAGATTGAGTTGGGAAGAACTGACATCTTGACAATATGGCATCTTCCTATCTGTGAACATGAACTATCTCTCCATTTATTTAGTTCTTCTTTGATATCTTGCATCAGAGTTATGTAGTTCACCTCATGTAGATATTGTACATATTTTGTTAGATTTATATTGAAGTATTTTATTTGGGGGGTACTAATGTAAGTGATATTCTGTTTTTAATTTCAAATTCTGCTTATTCATTGCTGGTATAGGAAAGTGATTGACTATTGTATGTTAACCTTGCATCCTGCAACCTTTCTTAGTCCCAGAAGTTTTGGGTTTTTATTGTGTTTTGTGTTGTTTTTCAGGATTTTTTTTTGTGGGTTCTTTTGGATTTTGTGCATAGATGAGCATGCCATCTGTGAACAAATACAGTTTTATTTCTTTCTTCTTAATCTTCCTTTTCCTGTCTAATTGAATTATTTGGGACTTCCAATATTATGTTGAAAAGCAGTGATGAGAAGGGACATCGTTGCCTTATTCATGATCTTAGTGGTAAACCTTCTAGCTTCTCACCAGTAAGTATGATATTAGTTTCAGGCTTTTTATGATATTCTTCTTATCAAATTGAGGAAGTTCCACTCTCTGCCTAGTTTACTGAGTTTGTATCATGAATGGATATTGAATTTTGTCAAATGCTTTTTCTGTATCTATTGATATGATCATATTATTTTTTATCTTACTGTGTTGATATGATGTATTACACTAATGAATTTTCAAATATTGAATTAGCCTAGCATACCTGGGATAAATTCCACTTTATTGTGGTATGTGTTACTTTTATACATTGTTGCATTTGGTTTGCTAATATCTTGTTGAAGATTTTTACATCTCTGTTCATAAGAAATATTGCTCTATAGTTTTCTTTTCTCGTAATGTTTTTGTCTGGTTTTGGTATTAGGGCAATGTTGGCCTCATAGAATGAGTTAGTATTCCCTCTGCTTGTATCTTCTAAAAAGGACTGTAGAAAATTGGTGTAATTTTTTCCTTAAATATTTGGTAGAATTCATCAGTGAATCCATTTGCACCTCATGCTATCTGTTTGGAAAAGTTATTAGTTATGTATTCAATTTCTTTAATAGATATAGGCCTACTCAGACCATCTATTTCTTCTTGTGTGAGTTCTAGCAGATTGTGACTTTGAGGAAATTGATCCAGTTCATCTAGATCATCAAATTTGTGAGAAAGATTTGTTCATAATATTCCTTTATTATCCATTTAATGTCCATGTTATCTGTAGTGATGTCTTCTCTTTCATTTCTGATGGTAGTAATTTGAATCTTCTCTCTCTCTCTCTCTTTTTTTTT
>NW_012152618.1:168178-192078 GCF_000956105.1 Propithecus coquereli | reverse complement strand
ACACATATGCATATATGTGTATAACTGTCCTTAGGAAGTAGGTTCAAGTGCTTTCATGATATTGACCAGTCTAATATTTTAAACATACTGTCTCAGATTACTTGGTTGAGTAATCTGATTTAGTAATCTGATTTTACATTTAGGGATTCCTCAGCTACACATTTTATCTATTTTTTTCTATTTCCTCTATAATAGTATTAGCCTATATGTAGTTCTCCTGATATCCATTTAATTTCAGGAGGACTGGATATTCATCAAGATGCAGTCTGATTTAAATATATTTTTAAAACAAATCATAACAGCACTCACTCCCTCAACTGTGTCTAATTCATTATATTCATATTTTTTATTGACTATGCTAAAGACAAATCATAAGCATTACCAATACTTATAAAATACTAAGTTTCAAGTACCATTCTAAGCACTTTACATGTATTTTCTCATGTAAATCCTCCCAGAATTACTATGAGATAGATGCTGTTACTATTCCTATTTTATAGATGAGGAAACTGAGACCCAGAGGAGACAAGCAATTTGCCCAGGGCCACACAGCTAATGAGTAGTAGGAAAGTTTGCAAATCTCTCTGTTTAATCTCTCAGCTGAACTGCTACTCAGCTAGGCTGAGATGAGCTTTACCTAAGCAGCTGAAGCAGGGAAGACAGTGCCTTGTGATAGTTATTATAACAGATGTGTTTAGAGGTCAGTGGCCAGGAGGAATGCCCATCACAGATTGCAGGATGCCAAGGGCAGGGAGGCCTCCTCACGGTGGGGGATGCGGATACAGGGTGTCACAAGGAGAGCAAAAGGAATAGGGCTTTTGAGGCAAAAGAGACAACACTGTAGAGTCAACCAGCTTTAGGGAATCATGTGCATAATGGCAGGCAGGGTAGGAACCCAGTGAACAGAGTAGGAGAGAAGATTGGAGAGGAGTAACAGGTGAGGGAAAAATCTAGTAGCTAAACCAGGGAGTTTGAAGTTATAGGGAGCCATTGCAGGACCTTCTACAAGCTAATTCAATGGTAAGAAATATATTTTAGAAAGACTACTCTGGCTCTAACGTAAAATGTTCGGCAGAGGGGCCAGACAGGAGTCAGGAAGACTAATTAGTGGGCGATTGCAATGAACCAGGGGGAGCGTGAGGAGAACATTCAAATCTGGCATCTCGCCCATAATGTTGGCTTTCACAAATAGGTGAATGATATCAACTCAGACAGAGGATGCAAGAAGACCTGGCTGGAAAGGAAAGATGGTGAGTCTGACTTTGGATTTCTGGAGTCTGAAATGCGAAAGTCATTAAATCTTGGTATCCACCCGGCAGCTGAAGAGCCGTACCTGGAACTCGGGAGACATCCGATTTGAGGAAGCAGAGTTCCGCCTCCAGGTGGCTGGTGGAGCTGTGGAGCAGGCAGTTGGGGTCAAGCCACCCCCATCTGGAGTGAGGAGTGGGCGGGGCAGAGGAGACAGCCTTGGTAGTAAGGATGCGGCAGAGGCCGTGCAGAAGCTCGAAAGGAGCCTTCAAGGAGGGAAGAAGCCAGGAGAGGATCATGTCTTCAAAACCAAAGCAAGAGTTTCCAGTGGCAGGAAAGATCAGTAAGCTGCCTTCTCGAGAGAGCTAAAATAAGGATAAAAAAAGTATCAGTGAGTCAGAGGTCCTTGTGACCTTAGGAGAGTTCAGTGGAGTGAAACAGACAGACCGACTGGGATTGTAGTGCGATCATGTCGGCCCATGCAGAGATGTGGGAACAATTAGCTCAAACTCCTCTTTTAACGAGAATTAACACGATAAAGCACAACCAAATTCAAATCACAGCTCTGTCATTTACAGGTTCTCTGATCTTAGGTAAATGTCTTAGCACATCTTACCCGCAATTTTCTAACATGTAAAGTTAATTCTGTGTATCTCAATGTGTATTTGGGGATTAAACATAAAAATATTGTATGTGTATATATGTATATTTAAAGTACATTATTAATATGAATGGTTGTTATTTCACTGTAATTCTTAGATTCAATAGTTAAGTGTTTTTTTTCCCCTGAGTGTCAGTTAGGGCAAGTATTTTATTAGACAACCACTGAGATTCAACAACTAGATTTTTTTTTTACGTTTTATATTTAGATTCCCATACCATTTATATTATGGTGAACAGATTTCCTTTAAATCTCCTCTAAAGCCTACTTTGATGGCTCCTTTCAAGGGAATTCATGTTTCAAATGATAACCCTGAGAAAGACTGTAATATATGTTAAATCGACAAAGAAAAAATAAAGAGAATTCAATTGTAAAGTACAATTTATTCTATTTTAATTCTTTGAAAAGATAGTCAATGTGTATTCATTATAGTAATTCTAGCTGATGTCCTTCATCAAAAACTCAGTGGATTAGGACAGCATTATCTTATATTCACTTATGGGAGAGTCCACTTTGGGTCTTCCTGGTCAGGCATCTCTTCTCTGAGTGATTTGAGGATAATTCCATCCTCCAACTCTACCATCTTCAAATATGGTTTCCAAGATCATCTTAAGGGTGTCTTCATTGCAGCCATTTGGAAGAGGAAAAGAGCGTGTGAAATTGGTCATTGGAGGGTGCCTCGGGCCAGGCTTGAAGTGGTGCATGATTTCTACAATGTCCCACTGGTCAGCACTCAGATCACGCCTAATCACAAAGGAGGCTGGAAAATGTCATCTAATTATATGCCCCAAAGGAAGAGAAAAGTAATTTGGTGAAGACTGACTGGCTGCTGCAGAGTATGTCAGCAATATGAAATAGACATATACTTTTACTGTTATTAAGCAGAACACCACCTTCCCAGCCACACTGGATAGATGTGAAGTTAGTTCCATTTTGCAGATTCCTCATTCGTCTTTCGAGTATTACTTAAGATCAGCATCTTTCTGTAGCCTGGCAATTATGGAAATCTAAGCAGAGACACTCACAAAGCTGTTAGCAGACCTAGAAGTGGAAGAGAAGTTCCCTGACCTCTTGCTCAGAATATTAGTTCCTGAGTCATATTAACCTCCCAGAGCACAAACACAATAGAGCAAGGAACTTGTGCCTCAAAATACAGCTTTGTTGACATCAGAGCTTGTACCTCAAAATACAGCTTTGTTGACATGAGTCAATTATAGGATAAAGTCTCATCTACTCTATAATTGCACTCAGAGTGTAAATTTGTAACTATTAAAAAGGAAATGTATAATGAAATTATTCACAGATAAACAATAGAGATTTTTTTCTTGTATTTTTTTTCCTGTTAAAATCCCATCAAAAAAAATATGAAAATATCTACAGGGGTCTCCCCGAAGGGAAGGGGGAAAAAAAACAGCATGTCCCGCAGATTGTCAAGATCAATAGCAATTTCTTTAAAAGGGGTATGTTGAGCAATTTCAGTAATATCATTAAAGGATTTGCTGAGCAGGGAGAATTGGGGAGAGTGAATAGGTCTGGGTGTCTCTGCATGTGCAGTGTCTGTAGAAATGCCACTATGGGTATTTCTATTTTTCTAATCAGTTTTCTTTTCTGATGTGTGAGACAATGATGCATTTTCCCTGCCCCCATAAGACTGATCACAAACCAAACAGAGGGCTCAATATAATCTCTGCTGGTTCAGAGAGTTTAGGGAGAAAAAAAGAGAAAGCTGTCTCATTAGGTACAGACATTAAGATGGTAGGAAAGGAGGGAACAGGTCCTCACTGAGTTGTGTAGAGAGACAGTCTTGAACGTCTGTGGAGTTAGCTGTGAAGAGGAGAAAGTGAGGGGAGCATGTGGCCACCGGAATCACAGTGGTAGGTTGGCAGGTACAAGCCCTACAATAATGTGTGTGTCTATAAATATCTGCATTCATTCTTACAAATCCTACTCTAAATACTGGCTTAAAAAGAAGAAGAGTCCACTGAGTTCTAGTTATATGAGAAAAAAAGGCACTCGGACAGGTTGAGATGCAGAATCGATTTCCTCATTGTCCCAGGCTGTGTCTCCCTACCACTGCAGGGCACAGCGCTGGTCTTCCAGCCTCTCTCTCTGAGTCCTTGTCACTAGGGCATCAAGGCTAATCCTAATTCTTTCTGTGGCCTTTCTTCCTTTATGGCTTCCAGTGCCAGGATTATGGAGGAGGAAAAACTGATATTTATTTGTTTGTTTATCTATGTGTTATTAAGTACCTATTATGTGCCTGTCATAGTGCCAGATACCAGGGAAGCAATGATGAAGAAGACAGAAGTCCCAGCCCGCTGAGAGCTTACAGTCAGTTCATCAAAAACCTTCTGGGATGTGGAATTAATGTTCATCCCTCAGCTAAAGAAAGCCTGTCTGCAGGGGTACAAATGTTTTTGGTTATACAGGTTGCTTTTGTAATGCTTGAGTCAGGGTGATAAGTGTGCCTGTCACCCAGTAATGCTTCTTGTACGTGTTAAGTAGGTTTTCGCCCTTCCCCTCCTCCTCCTCCCCCTTGGCTGATTTCCGTTGAGTTTTACTGCCCTCTATGCATGTGTGTGCTCCTCGATTTTACTATCTTGCAATCTACAGCTGTCTATCAATTACAGTCTGTGTAAATAAAGGAGGAACTCAAAGAAAAAAAAGAAAGAAAGAAAGCCTGTCTGCCACGCTCTGGGCAAGGTCTTAGAGTTGACAGAGACTAAAGTCATTTACTTTCCCTCATGAAGGTCCAAGTCAAAAAACGAAACAAAAAAAAACACTGAACGAATTTCAGTGTGAACATGTATTTTAATGTTGACAAATTAATTACATCGTTTTAAATTTTTTTCTCATACTCAACAAATTACAAAAAGATGACTTCCAGGCTGGGTGTGGTGGCTCATGCCTGTGATCCTAGCACTCTGGAAGGTTGAGGTGGGAGGATTGCTTGAGCTCAGGAGTTCGAGACCAGCCCGAGCAAGAGGGAGACCCCCATCTCTATTTAAAAAAGAAAAAAGAAAAAGAAAAAGATGACTTCCAAATTCATTGTTCTCCTCTCATTGGTAGTAATTTGTTAAAAATAAAATGCGTTCAAACAAATTTATAGGACACTAGGACTTGAATAGATTTTAACAATTGAAAAGTTCAAAGGTCGGAGAGGCTAACCGGCTCTTGCCAAGGTTATTCAAATAGTAGACCACAGAATAAAATTTAAAACCTAAGCCATGGACCCCAGGCTTGAGGTTTGTTCATCAAATTATGGTGTTGCTGGTGTCTTCAATAAATTATATGCCGGAATGACACTTTATGATTTACATTTTCCAGCAAGAACCTCATCTTTTTTTGTGAATGGTCTAGTTACACGAGCTGTTAAATAGGAAATGATTATCTTTTATAATACAAGTCTCCGTAGGATGCCAAATCCTGAAATTCCTGGCTGATCTTTGCTGCTAGATGGAGAATTTGACTTGCCTCATAGTTGTTTTTCCAGAAACACTACAAGTATACTTTAATCATTTCTCATTATTTGTCACATACTTGCACTTTGCTCAATATCAGAATGATATGAATTATAGAGCTTCAGTAAAACACTGCTATCTTTTTGTTTAGCCTTTAGAAATGAATAGCCATTCTCAAAAGTATTATATTGTAACACCCGTTTCTTAATTTTCCAGGGATTACTTTAGGATTATTTATATGTTAACTTTTGTTTCAAGAGGAGAAGATTTAGTGTGCCTTGGGAAGTGTGATGAAGTAAAATCGTGATGACCCTGTCATCATCCCCTGGGATAAAGTTGTCAGGGAGGGTCCTGGCAGGACCAGTGGGCATCCCTCTGATGGAAATCACCACTCTGATTCTCAACCCAGTTATCATAATTCCAGAAAATAATGAGAAGGAGCATGTCAACCAACATTAGGGACTTTGGAAAACTGATGGTAAACAATAAGACCACAAAGTTGAAGAAAGCGATTGCTAGAAACATTCAAAATTTTTTCTAACTACTCAGGCAGAAGAATTAAACATACCAGATTAGGAGTCATGAAGTGGAGCTGTAGGTACTCTTCTATTTTGAGCTTTTAGGCATGAAAATATTTCATCTGCTAGGATTAAGCAGAGCACCATAAATGGGAAATTGTCATATCTCCTTAGTTTTTTAAGGAATTTAGGGAATTCTGACTTGATCACAGCCTTCTGTATTAGAAGTAAGCAAATGTGAACTTGGAAATGAAATGTCTACTTTCCCCTCACATGACCCACTTTAAATTGTTTAGGTCAAAAAATTTGTATTTTCTGCAGTGCAAATATGTTTCAATGGGAAGTCCAGAGATTACAGGAAAATAAATGATATGCCAGCTATTAGCTCTCACATTTGCAACTGGAGACAGTACAGAAAACACAGGGTAATAAATGATACAACATTTTTCTAATGATGGCATGTACATGATTAGGGAAAACCTCACAAGTAAAGCAAACACCTTAGAATTCAGTCCTGCTCTGCATCTCCCGCTTACTAACTAGCTTGTCCTTTTTTTGTTTTTTTTCCTTGGGCTGCCTCATAATTTGTGTTAGATCCATTGCATGATCATCGTATAGCTCAAATGGCTGATTCATTAACATGCAAGATTCCAGACATCAGAGCAAGAGGAGTGGTAACCAAGAATCTGTTGTGTGCATCCTGCATTTTGTTTTAATCACTGTCAGCTCGGCACTTTATACATCATTTCTCTGTTTTTATTTTCTCACCAGTAAAATATGGGCGTTGGGCTATACAAATTCAGATCTAACTCCGTGCTTTTAATTACCACCTTCTGAACAAGCAGTGGTGTTTCTGTTTATTAATTTACAAGTTTTATAACATATTAAGCCACTTCAGACATTAAGTAATTGATTTTACATTGATATACCTCCCTCCCATCACTCTTCTCTTCCATTACATATTTTCAAGGTGTTTCTGATCATATCAATAAACTTAACAGGTCTCGTAAACAACAGAATAGCCCTTATGTTGGCCAGATAATAGTATTTAATTTGTCATCACATCTCTGTAAATATCAGATACTGGATAATTTCCAAAAATGCTAATATCATGATTCATACATGAGGATAGATCATTAATCCATTAATTAACTCACACGTGAACTAACCAATCTTTACAATATTATTATATTGGTTATTCTTAAGAGGGTAAAAGTGCCTTTAATAAATATTTTGCTTTTTATGTGAAAAGCAGATAATTTTATGCAGTAACCACTGTTTTTGTTTTTGTTTTTAATTGAAGGTAAGAAAATAATAGCTTCTCTGATGGTAACTTACTTAAAACGTCCCTTGATTTGTTGAGTGGCATTTTAAAAATGAACTGGCATAAAAAGTAGGTGGGCTGTAATGGATATTTTTATTGATGATCTTTAAAAGTAATTTTACTTAATGAAGGTGGATTTAAAGGATATTATTGATGATCCTTAAAAGTTGTTTTTCTCAAGTTCCTCCAAGAAGATGTATGTGTTCGACTAATGTGACTTTAAGTTTTGCTCACCAATTGCATTGCGAGTGACTTGTATAATTACTCATCCTTCCAACCCCTTATGCTGTGAATTAGCACCTCAGTGTTTCAGGGGAAGTTTCTGATTAATCTTTTGTGAAACAGATTTCCTCCATGGTGTGCAAGTTGGCTTTCAGTCCTTGTTAACTGTTCAAATACACACCGATTAGAGACAGACAGGAACGACTCCCCATTTCAGAATAAAGACAAAGGCTTTTCTCTTAACTCCTTCATTTGTCTCCATCTTCCTATAAAGGGCTTTATCAATCTGTGATAAATGTACTTCTTGATGGATTTACTGTCACCTCAGAATTGGAAAACATTAACAAGATTCATAATTTGTATTTAAAGTTGATCATCCTTATGTTTACGTGAACAGATGATTTTTTTTTTTTATTTGGAGGGATCGAGTTTTGAAATAGCTGAATTTTTTTTTTCATTTATCAAGCTGGCAGCACATTGGATATGACCAATTCATCTTAGTCTGAGCTGAGTATAAATAAACTATCATCTCCACAAGGATAAAGTGTAAGGGGAGTTTATGCTGATATTTTTACATTGACTGTGTTCAGTGACATTTACATTCTGGCATGGGGAACAAATTTCTTGGAGTCTTCTGGCTAAGCATATTTTTAAGTTCATCAAAGAAATGCAAAATGTTGAAAATCCTATTGCTATTATAGTTCATTCTAGGACATTTGGTACTATGACTGCCTTGAAAAAATATATATTAAATACATACCTGGATGGCAGCTCGTCTTCCTATAAGAGAATCCAGGATTGCGCATCTGTGTAGGTACCGAAATTTTGATATTTTCCTTTGGCCTTTGTTAGCCATCTTTCCATTACAGTTGAGGAACGAAAACAGACAGACTAAGGATGGAGTGAAATGGAGGGTAGTCGCAGAGATAAAAGGGAAGTGGAAAATAGTTCTTTATCCGTATGTCCCAGGGGAGAGAAAAATCGCAACACTTTTTTAGGAGACAGATCTCATGAAATGAACATCCACCATGAAAGGTCCTATCAGATTGGCACAGTTTCAGTGTAATTTATCAACTATTTCTTCAATGATATGTGGGAACTGGAAATCAGTTGTGTAGGCTCCATGGACATTTGGTTACAGTTAGTTATGTCCTTAGGCTCTCGAGGGTGTGTACTTAGGCACATGGCCACGATCAGAGCACGTGGCTGAGTCCCTTCTCAGAGGCTTTCTACAGGACATTTTCTCCACTATTGTTTGCAAACAAAATAGACAGAATTTATCAACTGTATGATTATTTCATTTCACCTAACACTATGATTTTTTTTGCATCAAGAGTAAGACAAAAGGTCTCGATTGCTCCAAAATCGTCCTTTAAAAATATGAAAATAGACCTAGTTAAAGGAATAATTCAATTATATGATAGAAACGACTTTATATGGTGGATGCCTGCTTCTCAGTGTGTAGTGTGCAAAAGAGAAGCAGCAGTTTGTGTGATCTGCCTCGTTCATTCGTTGCCTCTGGGGTCTATTTCCTTTTGCTATGAAGTGTTTTAAAAGCTGCATTTTCAGTGTAGCGGTCGTCTAAGAGTGAGGCAACCAGGGCACGTTCAACACATCAGCTCCTTGATTCTTCACTCGTGTGTCTAATACTGAATACACCTCGAACGGTAAAAGTCCAAAACCAAATTCCACATTCTCATCGCCGCAAACCTACTCCTCCTTCCATCTTCGACACCTACTTTTTTCCAGTTGCTCAGGCCTAAAATTTGGAGATCATCCTTGTTTCTCTCTTCCCCTCCTGCTGCTGTTGGCTCTACATTTTAAAAAACTGTATGATATCTGATCAGCTGTTACCACTCCACACCTGCCTCCCAGTCCAGCTCAGGGTCAGCTCTCCCCTGAGCTGTTCTGGCCGTCTCACCACTCTCCCGCTTCTATCCCTGAGCACATGGGTCCCTCCAGCCTGTTCTCAACACGGCAGCCAGAGCGATTCTTGTGAAATGTAAACCACATGGTGACACACCTGCTGCTTCTCCAAGGTCATCTCCTACCACCGTCCCCTTTCCTCACTACCTGGCCCATGCTGGCTTCACCACTGTGCCCCGTACACAACAAGCACACTCCTTTCCTGGCACCTGAAATGCTTTTCCTGCAGTTGTCTTCATGACTTGCTCTCTCGTCCTCTAGATCCCTGTTCAAGATCAGCCTCTCAGAGGGAGCTTCCTACACAACCCTAAAGAGATAGCTCTCCTCTAAAAACACATTATTTCCTTCCCCTTTACTTTTTTAAAAATTTTTCTTCATGGTGTTTATTACTACCATACACATACACACACACACACACACACAGATACATATGTGAGAGGTATGTATTATATATACAGTTGACCTTTGAATAACATGGATTTGAATTGCACGAGTCCACTTATACGTGGATTTTCTTCTGCCTTTGCCACTCCTGAGACAGCAAGACCAACCACTTCTCTTCCTCCTCTTCCTCAGCCTACTCAACATGAAGATGATGAGGATAAAGACATTTATGATAGGCAGGGCATAGTGGCTTATGCCTGTAATCCTAACACTCTGGGAGGCCAAGGCCGGAGGATTGTTTGAGCTTTGGAGTTCAAGACCAGCCTGAGCAAGAGTGAGACCCCATCTCTGCTAAAAATAGAAAAATTATCCAGGCATCATGAGGTGTGCCTGTCCTACCTACTCAGGAGGCTGAGGCAGGAGGATCCCTTGAGCCCAGGAGTTTGAGGTTGCAGTGAGCTACAGTGACACCACTGCACTCTACCTGGGTGGCAGAGTGAGACTCTGTCTCAAAAAATATATATATACATTTAAGATGATCCACTTCCACTTAATGAATAGTAAATATATTTTCTCTTATGCTTTTCTTAATAATGTTTTCTTTCATTAACTTATTTTATTTTAAGAATATGGTATATAATACATATAACTTACAAAAAATATATATATAAATCGGCAAGGCTTCCAGTCAACAGTAGGCTACTGGTAGTTAAGTTTTGGGGAATTCAAAAGTTCTAATGGATTTTTGATTTTATGGGGGATCAGCACCCCTAAATCCCATGTCATTCAAGGGTCAACTGTGTATTGGTCAGGCCCCCTTCCCATTCCGGAGTATAAGCTGTTTGATGGCAAACTTTTTTTTCTTGATTCCTCTCTTCCTAGCACACAGAACAGTGTCTGGCACACAGTAGACACTCTTTAAATATGTGCTAAATGAGAGAATAACGCAAGGCAGAAATGCCACTCCGCACAACATGAAACTGCTCCGTGCTGCACCGTCTCAGGGAGAAAAGTGGCTCTGTGAAATACCAAAGAGCAGGATGACTTTGCGACTCTCACTTGGCACACATCTGAAGGGAGAGAGGTCGTTCTAGGCTTAGAGGTCCTTGAAGGCTTCATGGTATAGATAAGACTTGTGCTCAGCTTGGGACGGTGGGGAGTCCTCACAGTCAGATGCAGGTAAGTGGAAGGATCGTCAATCATGTGCAAACATCGGGAAGGCAGTGGGAGCTTTACTTGCTGATCCTGGGGGAAAACTCAGATTTCTTTAAATGTATTTTGGAGGCATTTGCAGTGAAGTGTTGTTTGAAGCTGTTCGAGTGGCTATCTAGGAAATAGATAAAAGCAAGGACTGGACCTCGGGTAGTGGCCGCGTTTCACAGGCAGGGTGGAGGATCAAGCCATTTAAGGAAACACAGAAGAGAAGGCCAGATATGTTGAAAATCAGTCAAATAATGGATGAGGTGCCAATGGAAGAGAGAATGTTAAAAGAGAAAACTGTTGCAGACACTGAAGTAAAACCTTAGTAGAAGACCTTCCAGATGGCCATTGGACTTGGAACTTAAGAGGTCACCGGCAGACTTAGAGAGAGCAACTTAAATGATGGGGAGTAGTGTGAGCTGGATGGAACAGGCTGGAACTAAGCATGTGAGAAAGAGAAGTGGCTGATGTGACAACATGTTCATGGCGTTAGGCAGAAAAAGAACCACGGCATCGTAAATGCCATGAAGGGGGTCGGGTGCAAGAGTTAAGGGATCTTTGCTTCTAAAGGGCAGGATGGAGCATTCTCCTTTCCTTCCATGTGCTGAGGCTCAGAAGAACTGGGCGGCTCCTTGCAGAGTCCCTCAGCTTCCTATCCTCTTCTTCCTCTTCTCCAACGTGCCACAGATCACACTTTACCACCGTTGGCACTTTCAGTGACACAGTTCCACTTGTAGACAACAGGACGATCAGATTAATCTTCCACTGACTTTTTTGCTTTTTCTGCCTTGACAGTCTTTCAGTACAGATCCCATTGTCTTCAGGTGAAAATGTCACTCTGCGCAGCATCAAACTTTCACAGTGCGACACAGCCCTGTCTTGTGGGGAAAAAGGAGGGCTCTGTAGAATAGCTAAAAGCATTCATTCCCTTGCAACTCTCAATGAACCCATGAAGTATGAGCGACAGAGCCAAATGAGAGCACACTGGAAGCTTAGACTGTAAACAGGTGTCTGCAATCCACAGACTTAACTCAGTATGTGCCCCGAGGGTTGCCTTAGCAAAACTGTTTATTACCAATCTGTTAAAATAGATTTTTGTTTCTTCTTCATATTATGTGCGGTTTTTTGGTTTGTATTTTTGTTTTTCCCTACACTAATTATATGTGCAGGAATGTAAATGTGACAGGTGAGAACACTGAAGAATTTGTTAATGTGTTCTTCAGAACACTGGAGATAGGTAGGGCTGCGGGGAAAGGGATATAAGGAAGAGAGGGGTTTCCTCACTGTTCTGAGCTCTCCAGGTTGAGATCATCAATATTTATGTTCAGTTCTCTTTAAAGGTGGACAGTCACAGTAAGAACAGCTGAGAAAAGTTCTCATGGAGCAGATGGTAGGTTTCCATGGAGCCACGTCACTGATGCTCCTTTGTTCCCAGCTAGAAAACCCTCAAAAGAAGGGAAGATGTCATCTCCATCCGTGTATCCTCATATCAGCTGTCACAGTGCCAGGCTCCCTTTAGATGCTCAGTGAGTGTTTGCCGATTTCCCCATTTTGCCCAATCAAAGCGGGGTGGCACTGGAAGTTACCTGGAGCTCACTAGTTCATGGTTCTCAACTTTAACATGCATGTGAATCAGCTGGAGCTATTTGATCACCCAGAGCAGTTCTGATCCTATGGGTCTGGGTGAGGTCTGTGATTCTGCATTTCTCAGAAATTCCAAGGGGATTCAGGAATGCTGGTCTGTGGACCATACTTTGAGTAACAAGGATCCGGTAGAGTGCACCTCCTATGAGGCCTGCCCCCACTGTGGGAGGGGGCATAAGGGGGCGCCCAGAGTCACAGAATGATCATAGCTCATCTTCCTGCAGTGTCAAATGCAGTTGAAGATCATTTAAACGATGTTTTTAAAAATACTTAAAGATTTATTATGAAGCAGAATTCAAAATTTGATTAAGAAATGTAAGAAAAATGTAAACTGTAAAAAAAATGTAAGAAATATTTAAGGGGTTTTTTTTTTTGAGTTTAGGTTTGCCCTTTCAGGGTACACCTCAAGTTGGCCGCCAGGGAACGCATTCTTTATCTGCTCTTAGGAGCACTTTAAAGGTAAATGTCAGAAGCACACATCTAGTCCTGATGAGGAAATGGGAAACCAGGGAGGTTTAAATAGCTAATTAGCCTAATTATAATATTGATGACAACAGCAGACATTTATTGGGCTCTTACTATGATCCAGACACGGTGCAAAATATATACACTACCACATTGACTATCCACGGCAGGCTTTGAAGTACATATTGTTGTTGGTCCCACTTTGGACCTGAGGAAACTGAGGCTCAGAGCAGCAGAGTAGCTTGCCCCAGAACATACACCTGACATTAAAGTCCCTGCTGTCAACCACAGTGATTTAGGGATTCTGAAGCAGGGACAGCCAGTGCTGGAACCACACTCTGTCACTCGTGTCCGGGGCTTCATTTACAAGATGGCACTGTTTTCCACGGAGAAGTTGAGAGAAAGCTGGTTGATGCAATTGGGCAGCACCTGGTGTTTCCAAAGAGAGTCTTTGAAAATTACAGAAATGTACACTATAGAAATCTCAACATGTACTCCTTCCTTGTTTCTTTCACGATAACAATAAGCAGATTAACTGCGTTTTCTGTTCAGTAACTGAGCCATGGTTCTAGGCTCATAGAAAAATCAATACTTTCTCACTAATGTGTACTTCTCCTGCCAAGCAGCCATCAGAGTTGAAGGAAAATGGTGTCTATAATCAGCTTTTATGAATTGCATTACTAGGTGAACAGTTAATGGGTTTCCTTCCTTACACAAATGGAATTAAAAAGAGTAGTACCAGGAGGGTTATAAAACATGAATTCTCTACTTCTATGGAATTCAACTCAACATTCTAGAAGCTTTCCAGGCACATCTTCCATAGTGTTTTTATATGCTTGTGATACTACTACTGTGATGTTTGTGATACCAAGTGTGTGCTGAACTCACTCTGGGACAAGGACAGACATGTCTACTGCCTACAGGTATACTCGGTGGCCAATAGCATTTGCAACAATAGAAATAGCCCCAACGGCAGGGCAATTTCTCTTATGCATTAAGGCCCTCTGTTCTACAAAATAGACTTAATTCTCTTCTCTTCCCTATAATGAATCCCTGACATTGGCAAAAATGAGAAATGCTGGATCGTTTCTATTAAGTGGGACTTTGCAGAGGTTTGGGCTTGGATGACACCAATCGGCTTTGAAATGATACAGCTGACATTGCTAGATCCCAGGGTAAGCAGAACCTCAGAAGTTTTATATCTCTCTCCTTCAAGCTAATAACCATTAAGCATATGCTATAGAAGAAAATATTATCTGAACCACACAAATAACATCGCTTTGTATATTATTTCATGTCAATGGCTGAGAATATGTTCAACTTAACACAGTTCATTATCAAGAAATACAGCAGGAGCTGAAAACACTACATAAGGCAGTTCAAACCACCACCCCCACGCCACCCCCCGTGAGTGACACGCGGAAGATCTCACGAGAAGGCTTATCAGTGCTCTGTGTTGTCTGGCAGCCGCAGGAAAGCAGTACACAGCATGTGTGAGGGAAAGAAGGAGCGGGTCGTAGGGTCGGTCCCCTTTCCATGTAAATGGCAGCTGTAGGCGTTTCTAAATCTTAATCTGAGATTTGATTGAGAGCTTCAAGGAAGCTGCCCCACAGGGAAAGCTCTCGTCTAGTTAACACTAAAATCTACCATATGCAGTCTACCCTCCATGCTAACCCTTGCCATATTCTTCCTATTCTTTTCAAAACAGAAATATGCCTTAGATGGATATTACATTAAATTCCTCTCAAATCACCATGAAATACTTTTAGAGACGTCCCTCCTAGGGTAACAGGGTGGACAGCTGTATTTTCTTAATGAACAAGGAAATTAGGAAACAGCCACATGTCTCACCTTTTTTCCAGTGTTGGGGAGGGCAAGACTCCATTGTGCCAGGCCACTTTGATAGCCCATTATTACAACACAAAAGCCAGACATGTGGCAATACCCCGAGAGTTCACTTCCCTTAGGGCACACCCTGCAGGTGAATTTATTTTATTTATCAAACACATCTTGATATCATTAACTGGCTCGGATATGGTGGGAAAATTTTTTTAAATAAGTACTTAAAAAATGCAGGGGCAAGCAGCTCCCACATCTCACTTCCTTCAAAACCATAAATGGGTTTACCGAATCCTTTTTAAAAGATGTGCATCTCCCAGGAACGTATGTTGTATCACTGTTAGCCAAGAGTCCTGGGGAATGTTTTTGTTTTTACCAGATGCAGCTGATACAAGGAGGTTTGAATTTCATGAGGTGCTGGTCTCTCCACTCATTCTCACTGGTCATCAGAGATCTGATGGTTTCAAGTTTAATCATAGATAAAATTCTTGAAGATCAGGATTTTTTTTCTTAATATGAATTTTATAGTCTTAGCTACTAAAATCAAGTCTGAAAGGCAGGAGATTTGATCAGGGTAATCAAATGAAATGATGCAAGCAGGCTAGAAGCATGTACCACATGGCAGAGAAGCAGAAAAACAGGCCACCAACCCACTCTGTCAGAACCACCTGCCTACTGGAGATCCCAGTGACTGTACTACGTTGCAAAGTGTCTGTCTGAATTGAACTCCACAGAGGTAGCCATGGGTGCAACAGCAGACAGACTGGTATCTTGCCTTTCTAAGGCTTGCAAGAATTGCCAGACAAACCCATTTGCTTTTTAAACTGTGGCTCTCAGAGGACTGATATCCTCCAGGAGCAGTAGGCATTGCGGTCATGAGACAGAGGCAGCATTCCTCCGCGCAGGGAGCTTTTATCTCTCCTTTGTGATGACAGCTTTACGATTTTACTGTGAAAATCCACAGAAGGTAGCTTTACAAAATCAACAGTCTTTTGAGATATTTCCAAGAGCAGTGGCACAGGAAAGAGGAAGCATATTATGAAGTAGAAGCTGGATAAAACTCAGGAGTGAAAAATAAGATGTCATTACTTTCAGGGGAAATTGACTTCTTTCCCTCGATTCATCCTTTTGCAGCCTCAAATGTCATTTATTGTGTCTCTTTATTCATGATGGACCACACTGTGGAAGTTGCTCTTTGTGCAGTAGAGGCCTGCGCATTTTCTGTTCGACATTCTCTCTGGGCAATCGTAGGGCCTTGGAGCTGCAATGTTCCCACCCTGTGCTGGTGGAGGTTCCAACTACCCCTTATTATCACTGCAAGTCTTGTCTTCATTTGGATCAGAGCTGCCTTCTGTTTTTAAGGGAGTTTGTTTTGCATTTGGATTTCAAAGGGAAACAAGCTGAGGATGACTCTGCCCTCCACGGTCTTTGCTGTGCAATCATATCGGTCCACGGGGCGCGTGTAAGTTCGTCCCCAAATCCTGCAACCCTGCATAAGCGAAGTGCAGTTTCTCCTTCCTAACTGGTGCTGAGGAGGCAGCAGAAGAGAGAGTTGTTCCTCAAAATCCTCTTCCCTCACCTCTCACATTGATTCTTTTCTCTCTGTGTTACTTTGTGCTTATACATTTTTCTCATAATTTCTTTCTGCCTAGCTGTGATTGTGCAAGCCCTTTTCTTCTCTGTGAAATGTTCTCCTTTATCACTTCCTTGTGTTATTATTTCTGCTTAGACTCTGCTCATTCTTCCCAAAGATCATCAACTCATTTCTACCTCCTATTCTTTCACAATTCTGAAATCATCCTTAACTCTTACACCATTTCCCTTTTAGCTCTAATATAAGTCAAAATGACAAGAGTCATAGTTACCCTATGTTGAAGCCTTCTGTGCTTCGTGACACACTGGGCTACGTGTTTCACACTTGGCATCTCCTTTAATCCCTGCAAGAGAGGATGGTGTCATGTCCTTTGAATGGATGAGATTCCGTGTGGTTCGTACAGGGAGTCCCTGGCAGAGCCGCTGGTCCAGCGCAGTTTATCTGGCTCCTGGTATACAACAAAAGACATGGTATGCTTAATTGGGAACGATAACTCACAGGCCTGCAGAAACATTTGACAAATATTTATACCATTTCATCCAGGACCATTCACTGATGCATATCCACTGAGCAGATAAATTTCTTTTGCTGCAAATCTATCAAGAAGTATCTACTGATACTGATCTTAAGAAGCTCATAAACTTGGATATTATGGGTCGACAAGTAGGGGATTAGGAGAAGGAAGAGGGGAGGAAGGGACAACAGAAGCAGCTAGGAGAGGAAAAAAATGACAAGAACTGACTCCTCCATGCTTTTAAAGCCTCTGCTTCAGCTGAGCTCCCCGTGATGGGAGGGAGGTGGGGGTGTTTATGTGTGAGGGGGCGCCGTGGGTGTATATATATGTGTGTGTGTGTATATATCCCTTTGTTACTTTTTTAAATAATGGGAATACTAGTGGCATATATCTCGTCATATTAATGTAAGAACTAAATGAACTAGCATACTTTAAAATGCTTCGTGAAGTATAAAACACTTTCCAAGGAACATTATAATTAGCATCATTATTTTTATTATTATCAACTATACTAACTTCGAAGCACTTGATTTCTCTTATTGGTTAATTCTAAAGAGGTTTGCTTTCACTCGATTTCTTCCCAGCATCTTAATAATTGCTATTTTGCTGCCACATTAGAAAAAAATGTATATAGATAGATATATATGTCCTGGGGCTCAATTCTGTGCTTTGAAAGCTTTTGATTCCCCTAGGCTGTGGGGGAACCCAGCCTGCTCAGACACCTTTGGCACAGCTCCACATAAAACCCCGACCCCGCTCCTGTCTGCAGGTCCCTGAGAGAGGTTCCGGGATGTCATAATGAGCCCTCAGCTGTCAGCCTCCAATTCAGTGGCAGCTTTTGCCTAGCTTTGAGCCATCACTGTCTGATCTTCCAGTGTCCTGACTGCCTGCTTGAAATTGCTTTGGCCTTTTTCACTTCTAAAACCACTTGTACTTCCAGGTGTTAAGCACACCTGCAGTATCCAATGGGGTGGAGTTATAGGGCACATACACACATGCATACACACACACACACACACACACACACACACACACACACAGAGCTGTACACACCCAGAGATTATCATCGTTGTGTCTGCCGGGAGCAGATGGGCGTGCTTAGCAAGAGAATAGGATTGATGCAGAAATTAAGCTGAGAGCAGTAAGCGAATTAGTGGGCCAGATGCATTAGGCCTAAGGAGTCACAGCCTGCATAGTTGCAGGTCACGTGGCGGCCATGAGTGTGGGCATGAGCCACACTGGCAGGGCTTCCTCTGGGAAATGGAACATTACTGTGTTCGCTTTTACAAATGCACATGTCATAGAAAATAAACACAGATCCACATGCTATCTTCCCTCCTAAAAAAACCCATAAATTTTAACGTTTTTATTTCCTTCATTTGTTCAGAATAGGCAGTGCTGACCAGGAAAGAGCAATGCTGAAAAAAGAGCTAGAATTACAGAGTATCTGGCAATATTAGGTGCACTTCTGTTATCGTTCAAGACATGAAAATAGTAAACTGTTCACAGAGGAACCCCAAAGAAAAGTATATTCTGTTTTGAGAGTAGCACCTGCCACCGTTCCGTAGGCTGCTCCCTGGCCATAGAATATTCTTTATGGTGGTGGCTCAGCTTGAGTTTTGACGGCGATGATAATGAAAATTCCCATTAACATAATTTCTTTACACAAGGTTAGTATTGGATGTTTGCAGCCAAATGCAAAATATGAGAATTTGACAAATATATTGTTCTGCAGGTTTTAGTCGTTAACACAATGAAAACATAAGGAAGAAACCCAAAGTCTTATTTAGGTAGGAGATTATATGCCTTTCAATCTTTAAAAATGCAGTTTCTTTTTACTTCTTTAGAGAAAGAAAAGTGGCTCAAACTCCTTAACACATCATTGTAAATAATTCTTCTTCTGGCCTTTTATTAGTGGGGTTTAGTTTATAGTTTTATGGCAAGAACAATGTTTATAGATTGGCACAACCTAAAAAAAATCACCTTGTTTAAAAGTAACCTACCATTCAAATATCATCATTTTGGCAATGAACACCTTCTAAACTTATCCTTCTTAATTGTGGGCATTAAGCCCATAAATAGGAGTGGTGGAGGGGGGTTACTTCCACGAGAAGAGAAGCCTTGGAGAAGTGAATGGAAAATGTTGCCTCTGTTTAGCATGAATGGGCCTGGGATTTAAATAACATTCTCAGGCCAGATAAATAGTTTCTCTTTGGCTTAGTAATCATGCATTGCAGTCAAATATTTAAGTGAAATGTTTTCTGGCTTTGCTCATTTCATCTTTGATCTCTGCTGTATTTAAGTTCATCAGCTTCATCAAATAAAATATCTAATTCATACCTTCTAGTCTACGTAAGAGAAGCAAATGTACTGTCAGACGTTGGCAGTACATGTAATTGAGGTTTTTTGCTTTACACACACATACATATCCCAAAATGCTGGAATACACCAGAATCATAAAAGTCGTTGCTGGTTGGTGACTGCATCATGAGTCATTATGATTACCTCATTATTCTTTTCTTCCCTCTGTTTTCAAGCTCTTCTGCAATGAATATTCATTACTTATATAAAAATGAAGTCTTTTAAGGAAACATATTGCAAAATTCCTTTGAATTCTTTATGAGTAATCATTTGCCTTTTCCCACTTTGAGAAACTGGTGGTTTTGACCCCGTATCTATCTAGCCACAAAGCCCCAGTGTCCACTCTGTGAGAGTTCGAGAAAGACAGCCTTAAAGAAAGCTTTCAGGCATGTATACATCCGTGACGGGTAATAGCTGAAGTCAGAGAAGCAGAAAGGAATTGCAATTCTCCCTTTTGTTTCTCCTCCTATATGACCTTCAGGCAAGGTAAATCAGTACTGCTCTGATATCACTCAATAAAATGCTAGGTTATTTTATGGGCAGGATTAATCTGCAGCAGGGAAGGTGGAGACTCATGCTAGACATTGAACAAAGAGAGACAAATAGAATTTGCCCTAGAATTGTGCTGTGCAAGGGGACAGCCTCATGCTGCCTTAATTACATGCTGTGTGTCTTTTCAGTCCTATACAGGTGATCTTTTCGAGTCATAGCAATAGATCAAACCTAAAGGAATAAAGAAGAGACTCTCTTATTTGTCACCTGGAAAGTGCCTAGAGATAGTCTTTGCCATGTCTGTAAGGACTGATTAATCGAGCATGACAAGACTCCCATCCCTCCTGTTTCATACAGCTAGAAGTGGATCATGAAGAAAAAGCCAGGCTGAACCACTGATTTTATTCATAACCTTAGTTAGACTTTTCCTAGACTTTACATAATAGCCTTTCAAACGGTCATCCAAAATATTTGCATTTCCTAGAAATACACCACTGATTATAAGCATTAAGTCAGCATTCTTTTATATAACCCATCGTAGATGACTGCTTCTGTTGATGCACTGGACACGCAGTTAATAAAAGGAGTTATTTATAATATGACCTTTTCCTACTAGTAAAGTCTTATCAGGTTCCCAGTTAATCTTTACAGAAGGGAGAAAGTTGGCGAGTTGATATTTTCCTCACCTCATCAAGGACTGTGTTAGGGGTGTTTAACTCTAAAGTCCATTTTTAATCCAAATGTCTTCGAAAGATCAGCTTCCAAACTTGTAGCATTACAGCTCTGAAGCCAGTGTGCGTGCTGCCCTCCCTCCTTGCTTTCCTTCTGCGACCCCACCACTAAGTGATATAAGTGACTAAGTGGACAGAAGGAGTGAATCTTATGCCCACATTTTATCATTGCTGTTTTCCTTTTTGTTTCACCAAACATTCTTCTTTCCCTTTCAACTGAGTTGATTGACGACATTAGAAGATTTGGAAGCCATACTCTTCCGCACCTGGGTAGCAGAGCAACTCAGCAAAGGTGAAGGCAGCAGGTAGTGTCTGCTCAACTAAGGAGCAGGTGTTCACGGCCATTGCCATCTTTGATCTTGGGACTGGCGAGGCTCCTCATCTGTCTTGAGATTCAGTGAGCTCATAGGAGGCCCACGTGTGGAATGTGGCCACGGTTATTACTGTGCCGATCAGCCTGTGCCAAGCCACGAGCTTGGGGGACATACGCTGATTTGTGTGCTGCAGCTGCCAGCATGTGATGACTGTGCTTCCACGTATCCTTTTGTGATCCCCGGGGCTGTGATGAAACGCCAGCTGTGAGGTAATCCTCACCAAAAAGGGATCCTTGCTGCTTTGGATTCCCCAGGCAATTAAAGGAGTGCTGGAAAACTTGAGGGCATGCTTTGTCATCCCGCTGCGGCTCTGTTGCAGAAAGAGCCCGAAGACACAGGGGGCTAAAGTCACAGCCTACAGTTTCCCCAGGGCTGAGGGGACCATGCTGCTTGTCTTCTGAAGCAGTGGTCTCCAACCTTTTTGGCACCAGGGACCAGTTTCATGGAAGATAATTTTTCCATGGACCCAGGGGGGCAGTGGGTGTGGTTTGGGGATGATTCAAGCACATTACATTTATTGTGCACTATATTTCCATTATTATTATATTTTAATATAGAATGAAATAATTATACAACTCACCACAATGCAGAATCAGTGGGAGCCCTGAGCTTGTTTTCCTGCAACTAATGCCTCTGCTGATCTGACCAAGCTCAGGCGGTGATGTGAGTGATGGGGAAAAGCTGTAAATACAGATGAAGCTTCACCTTCTGCTGACCTCCTGCTCTGCAGCCCAGTTCCTAAGAGGCCATGCACTAGTACCGGTGTGTGGCTCAGGGGTTCGAACCGCAGTTCTGGAGGATGAGGATGGAAGGCCAGTCAGGATAATGTCACTTCCTGCTGTGAGATAAGAGGAAATGCTCTCCCAGGAGTACACATCCCCAGATCTTCCAGGGAAACAAGCCTGGAGGCCTGGGTGGGGGAAGGGAGGATTTCCAAATCATGGGCTTAGGATTCCAGAATGTAAACCCATGCCACTTATCCCAAATGTTATTTCCCCGGGATTTACTGGAAGATACATTTCCCAATAGCCATCATTGAAGGCCAAGTGACAAATGCTAAATCTCAGAGTAATTACAATTATTATCAGTGTGCCCTTGGCCAAAGCCAAAGGCACCTTGATCATCTGTTAATGAGAGCTAACAAATGGAGCTGAACAATTTAGTTGTGATTAAACACAGCCACCTGCTTATCAACCGTCTGAGGCTAAGGGAAGTAGGTGTCCTCATCTGACCATTCACACACCATAGTATGCCCTGCTAACCTTTCTGAAAGTGGCCATCTGTAAGTGTGAAGTTCGCTGCCAAGCACCTGTACCTGTGAGTATAGGTTCTAACTGAGCTGCAGCCTCCAAAGAAATCCTCAGAATCCGCCATACGTTTTGCCTCTAAGAGCAAGAACCACCTTCATATCTTATATATTCATAATCAAACTAAATATATATGCTTGAATTAAAAGTCTCCTTCCTCTTGAAGCAGTTGTGAATGTAAACAGTTTATGAATTTGAATTTACGGTGATTTGACTCTAAGTTCGGATAACATTTTAAGGTATCATTGAGAACTGCTCTAAGAAGTGAGAGCAGAGCAACACAATGAGGTTCTCGCCTTCCGTGTTTCCTGAGTATTCCGCGATTGGATTTATTTTAGCGCTTATGATGTGGCGGCGCAGTTGGCACCAGACAGCGTGCTGACACGCGACTGCAAGACCCCCTGTCTCCCGTTCGGGCCAGCCAAGACCGCTGTGAAAATTATCTCCCTTGCCAGCCACTTTGATCTTGTCACTCCAGCACTGAAGGCTCCCGGCTGTTTCCTGAAGCCCTTCACAGGGCAGCCTCAGCCTCCTCGCTCCGGCTGCCGCAGCCCAGCCCTTCCAGAGCCACAATTCTCCCCGATCTCCTAGTCAAACTCTTTCGTGCCAGCTATTCTCGGACACCTTTGACACAATCTGACACTTTCGATACCTTGTGTTCCCTAGTGCAGTTTACCAAAATAGAACGAGGACACTTACAGATCAAAGCCTCTGTCTAGCATGCGCTCGTTCCCTCCGTGCCTAACCTTCAGAAGTTAGAGCAGAATACGCCGGAATGAGACCTGCACGGTGACTCAAGCTTTGCGTATTCTACGTGGGCTACCAGGCCACCTAATGTTAAAAGTTTCTAGGGGAGGAAGAAACTGTTCCAATATGATTTTAAGCACCACCGTGTAAGGACGTTTTGACAAAATAAAAGAGACAGAATTTATAGTGGCAAAAAGTGCCACAATACGGGGAGGCAACCAAAATGAGGGGTAGATTTTGCAGGTAAGCAACGTGGAACAAAGTGTAGGGACAGATCAGTTTTTAATTCACATCCATTTATGCATTTATTCATCCATTTCACAAAAGCATATCAAGAGGCTCTGTGAGTTCTTTTTTAACCCCTAGAATTCAAAAAATTTTGAAAAATGGTTCCTGTTCTCCTTTAACAGAATAATCTATTGGTTCCAGGGAGGAAGGACATATAAGGTACAGTGGGAGTGTCGCAAACTGTAGAGGAGGGGGGTCTCCATTTAAGCCATTTTACTTTAGGAAGTCTACTTCTTTTAAATACTATTTAAGATTCATGGTTTATGCTAAAATAATTTTTGGTCACATCTTATAATAATACTAGTCTCTTTGCAGTTGTACTTTTGCACAATTTTTCAGTTCATTTCTCAGATCTTTGGATATCTACTGTGTATGAAGCACACCTAGGCTTCATGCTTGAGCCTGAAACCATGCCTGGTACCTCCTCAATGCAGAGCCTGGGCTCGACACAGGGACCAAAGCTTGATTCAATTTCAATCCTACGTGAGCTGGCTGATTGCCACCATCCTGGGGAAGGGTTTCTGTCCCCTGGAGTGGAGTCACGCTGTAATCTATCATAGTATCTAATTGCATGGAGACCTTCGCTTCACACAGAGGAAG
>NW_012152618.1:36966-167786 GCF_000956105.1 Propithecus coquereli | reverse complement strand
GCTAGGCTGACGCCACGGCACTCATTCTAGCCCGGGCAAAAGAGTGAGACTCTTTCTCAAAAAAAAAAAAAAAATTTACATAGCAGGGCTTCTCAGAAACTAGAGAGAGAGTATATTGTTAAACATTTCACAGATCGGGGGGAGATATTAATTTGGCCATTTTTAGAGAGGATTTAGTGTGTGCTGAGTGAGGTACCTAACACCATTTGGGCAATGGTGGCATTAGATAATGATGAGAAAGAGACCTGCTACCCACAGAGTAGGACAACTCAAAGAGTTACTTAACATAAGACATAAGTAAAGGAAATTAGAGGTTTTCTGCATAATTAACTGCAAAGCATAATAGGAGTGCCATGTGGTGTGGCTTAATTTTCATAGATTTTATTTAAAGTCAATTTGTATAAAGGTCTGTAAGGCTGACTTAGCTAGCAACTAATTGCATTTTTCTACAATTGCAAAACACATCCAACCGTATGATCATAATGAGCAAAGCGTCAATTCATCATGTAAGTGAAAATAATGATGTAGCCACACAGGTTGGTTGTCTGCCTCTACTGTGCCAAGCACACTGCTCAATTTCCAATCCAGCAGCCTGCAAGAACAAAGTATTTTATTTTACAAATGAAAACAAGGCTCACAGGGGCTAAGTTAAGTGCCCAAGGTCACATAGTTTCATGTCCTATATTAATGGTTTTAAGAAGTTAAAACTTACACTTAAAAAAAGAGAGAAAAACTAATTTGGACTAACCAGCATTTCAAACACTTGTATGACCAAAACACTTGTTTCTTCATGAATTAATTTTTGCAAACATTTACCTTTCTGAGCTGCTTCAGCAAATACCTATCTTCTACTCCTCCAGTCTTGTCCAAAATGGAAAGACTTTGGGAAATCTCAACAAAATGAAGTAATGGTAACCATCAAACTTACAGTTGTAGACTGCCTTACTATTTGTCAAAGCCTTTTCCTTTTATTCACACCCAAATTTCATAATAATCCTGTGAAAGCTATTGCTTTGGAAAAAAAAAAAAAACTGATGAGGAAATAATCTCAGAAGGCCAATCTGGAATATTTTTGGCTATTTAAGTACAAATTTAAATGATAGGTTATAATCAGTTTTAGGTGTCCCTGGACTAGAAGTCAAATAGTTAATTTCAAGTGAGAAGTTTAGTGTGCGTTCCCCCTCTCTCTCTCTCTCATCTTTCAAAATTGTAAATTCATAGGCATTATGTAGGTCGTGCTCATGGGAGACAAGTTTGGTTTTAAGAAAGGCACTGCTCAGTGTGTTTGATGGGTTTCTCAGCAAATCCCACCTCCTCTGCTTATGGTGTTGGCTGCTTTAACTCTTAGTCACACTTAAGAGAAATGGTTGTGAGTCACATCAAAGCTGCCTGGGGCTGGAGATGAATGTAGTGTGCATTTCAGAGAGGATCAGAGCTTCCTCTGCTTCCCCAGACCCCAAGCCAGGAGGAAACGCACCTGTTCTCCTTTCTTCTGTGGTACCTGCCACGTGTACCTACCTGTACCTTCAGCATCATGGATACCAGTGAGATGGCCTTCTGTGCTGTTCAGTCCTCCAGGGGTGAGGCACGTCATTAGTGACTGCACTAGTCAGAAACATGGCCCACAGAAGGTCCACAGAAGGCAACACACAGAAGTCCTGTAAATGATACATTGTGTTTCAGCCGAGCAAGAGGCTGCTTAGGGTGACTCACAGTCAGCCTCAGAGGCAGGGACAGGGTTGCAGCACCTGCTGATTTTCCCTGTTACTGTGCCATTTACCTTTCTCTCTCTTTCCTCTGGCAAACTATCCACTGATCTTTTTAAATGCACCTTAGCACTTTATAATGTTATCAGAAGGTAGAGACAAAGTAAATTTTAACAGTCAAAGCCGGTTGAAAGGGATTCGTAAATAATATTGAATGTAGCTGTGCTGATGTGTCTACACTTTCCTCTGTACTGTCCCAGCCACTCAGAATGTACCCATTCTGATGACTCACCCACTAAAGGAAATGTATAACTTCGAACTAGGCATTTAAACTCACATTACTTTGTGTTACGGAGTTTTTTCCTTTTCAAGTTTATTTGTAAAATGAAGAGGCTTGTCTAAAACTTTTTAAGGTCTCCCCTGCCTTTTTCTCTGGTTCCATAAACTATACATAAATCCATATCTTTATTTGAATGTTATTATGGTCATTTTGGAAGTTACGGTAATTAAAACGGAGAACATAGTACAATCCTTCAGAAAGCTAACATCTTGCAAAAACTAATTTGGAAAGTTGAAAGAGGTAAATTCCTAGACCCAAGCATAAAGAAAATGCCAGAAAATTTGCCACAGGGTAGGTCTAATTTGGCCTGAGGACAGTCAAATCAAATGCAAAATAAAATGAAACTTAAACATTGAGCAGAGGTAAATTAACTTTGGGAGGACGAGGAAGACGTTTTGGACGAGGAAGACGTTTTCATCTTGGGACCTGCATTTGATCTCGGGGCACACGGTGCCTGGGTCTAGTGCTACACCGCAGGTCCAGGTTTTATGCATCGTTAAACTGCGCTCTTAACTGATTCTTGTCCAGGTGAATGATGTGCAGTGACAGCACTTCGGCAAAATCAATGCTGCACTTTTATCTCAATGACAAATTAGATAGATGGTATCTCTGGGGTCACTGTAGTTCATCAGATATAAATATATTTCAATCTAGTTTGTCTTTTTTTTTTCTTTTGCTAAAAGTTTCTCATTGGGGGAGGCGGGGAAAGGCCAGGCTTCCATGACAGCTTAGTGCCCTCACACCCTGCTCCCGATTGTCATGCATCCAGAGGGTTCCCCCACCCACCAGTTGGTGCCATCTAGATGGTCTAGTGGTTGGCAGAGCCTCTGAGCTGCAGAGAAGCATCCAGAATGCAGAGAAGGCGGCGCTGCATGATTGATGTCTGCTACGGCCCTTCCCCCTGCAGCTGATTCAGGCCGCCCTTCCCCCTGCAGCTGATTCAGGCCGAGAGAATGTGTTTGTCTTGCTTCAAAGAGACGGTCTTTCCTAATACAGTCGTGCTTTACTACTCCACTCCACCCAGCTGCTCCTTTTTTTTTTTTTTTTTTTGTTCCGTTTCTTTTTTTAATCCATGTAATCCTGTTTTCCTGAGGAGCCTTATTAATAACTTCTCAGCGTTCCCCCACTAATCCTAGCAGAGTCTAGAAGTCAGATCTGTAGTGAGTGACACTGTTTAAAGCAAGCAAACTGAGGCCCAGGTGGAAGAGGAAAGGGTTCAGTCCCAGACCTCCAGGTACCAAGCTCAGAACTTGGCTCCCCAGCGAGGCCTGCCTGCCCTTCTGGTCCAGGAAGAACAGAGCAAGATGGATTTCTTAAGGAAGCCACTCAGTGGCATAATCTAGCGGGTCGCCTGGGCTCAATGCCTGCCTTTAAGCTCTTTGTTGCCTGTGTGACCACAGAAATGGTAGACAGCCTCTCTGTGCCTCAGTCCGTTTCTGTGAACTAGGGATATTAGCACCTGCCTCCCAGAGCACAGGTGAGGCACTGTGAGCTGATGTCTGCCAAAAGCCTGGCACAGTATTTGGACATAGACAATGCCTTCTGTGGGTTTACTATGCCTGCCACCCTCTCCATGGACAGCAATATCCACCACTGCCCTGTGGGAACAGCAAGACCAGACCCTGAAGGCCCCGAGGCTGCCCTGGAGCCCTGGGTACCCCGGGAGTAGTGTTGAGGCACCCTGTACAGCCCTGAAGACCTGTCTAAATCCAGGCTGGCTCTTCCTTCAAGCGCCCTGTCCTGAATCATCGGCAGAACTATCTTTCTCTTCTTACCGTTCCTTTCCCAACCAAGGTTTTATGATCAGTTTGATGTGAGTCACATTCACTGATTGCCTGGCCCCCAGAACTGTTTAAATCTTCAAGACAGAACCCAGCCCCATGAAGATTGCCATGGACCAGAGCTCCGTGGGCGCTGGGCCCTCCTGCGGTCCCTCTAAGGCATGTGGAAGCTTCCCACGGGCTACTGAGGGCACCGCCTTTGGCTGCCTCTGCCTTTAGCCTTGGCTTTCCCCCACCTCTTCTCAGCCAGTGCCCCCACCCCAAATGTACAGGCACACACGTGCAACACCCCCATCTCTTCCCTCCAAAAACCCACTATCCCCGCCCCCTCCTTCCCCCCCACATACAGATCTCTAAGCTCAGACCTTTAGAAAGAAATCTGTCTTTGCAGACTCGGGGAACTGTGATTCAATCCAGTTAATGAGCTCCTACATCTCTGTCCAGCCCTCCCCACCCTCCCCATCACACCCCCACCCTCCTGTTGGAATGTACGGAACCATTTACTGGCCGTGTGACTTTAGAGAAATGACTTTCTTTTTTGAACCTGTTTCTACATCCAGGAAATGAAAATAATAGAGCCTGCCTTACTCGGAGGTTTGGAGAATTAGAGGAGCTAATAGCACACGTGGTATTCAGCACATTTTCTTAGTCCGTTTGGGCTGCCACAACAAAAATACCACAGGCGTGGGGCTTAAACAGTGAGCATTCATTTCTCACCGTTCTGGAGGTTGGAAGTCCAAAATTAGGTGCCTACAGAGTTGGTTTCTGGTGAGGGCTCTCTCCCCGTGTCGTAAACAGCTGCCTTCTCACTGGGTCACGCGAGCCCCCCGACGTGTCTCTTCCTCCCCTTATAAGAACACCAATCCCGCTAGATTACGGCTCCACCCCGGGACCTCACTTGACCTTAATCACCTCTCTGAAGGCCAAATACGGTTGCACAGGGGGTTAGTGCACCAACCTACGAATGTGAGGGGACACAATTCAGTCCCTAATACACATCATAGGGGCACAGTAAGTGACATTTGCCCTGCCTTTCCTGTGCTCCCTCCATGCCCTGGCAGCTCCTGGGTTTCCAGTCGTTAACTCCCGTGGGTGCCTCTGCCTCATCCTGGACTTCTGCTCAGAAGCAGCCCACTGACTGAGAGCTCGACAGCCCTGCTTCTCACGTAACGCCGGCCTCTGGATGACTGGGCCCTTCGTGCTCCTGAGAGCATGTCCTGTCCTATTGAGGCCTGCTCCCGTGTGTCAAAAGACAAAATTACGACAAATTTAGTTTCAGGAACTCATTGGCTTTTATTTGCAATTCTAGAATTAGACAACACCTCATTCTATAAATCAGAATGTATGTCCCACTGAGCTGAGTAGAGAGAGTTGGCTTTCTAGGCAGAAAAGGGCTGAAAAAGCAGAAACAGGGAACAGAAAGTGGATTGGTCATTTCAAAGGGATTTTTCTAATAGGGTTAAAACAGAGAAGACCTGCTAATCACACAGGCCCAGGCACACTGGGCCCCTTGTGATTGGCTGCTGTGAATCTCCTTGTTGTTTGGAAAACCAGCCCATTTCAAAGGTCAGTTTGATTACGTGGCACTTAGCACAAGTGACTCAAAGCTGGTTTGGTCTGGTCTGCAGAGACTTAGTGCAGCGGGCTAGTTCCAAACGACAGCCTCCCTTGCCTCAGACCGTAGGAGGCCCACACCTGTAGTCCCAGATACTCCGGAAACTGAGGCGGGAGGATTGCTTGAGCCCAGGAGTTAGAAGCTGCAGTGAGCTATGATTGTGTCACTGCACTCCAGCCTGGGGGACAGAGTGAGACCCTATCTGTAAAAAAAAGGCCTCCCATAAACTCTGTTTAACATGAGTCAGTCATCACCTTTACGCCCTCAGCCACTGACCCAGGCTCCTTCCTGACTGAAGGTCCCGCAAGCAGACAGAGTTGTGCACCTTAGAGGCTCTGGCTCAGCCTCCTTGTACCCCTACCCTGTCCTCCCTCCAGCTGACGTCACCCCAAGTAAACGAGGCTGGTAGGCATGGACCCTGAAGTCTCAGGGGGATCTTAGGTGCCCTCCAAGAGGTCCCTGGTCAGGCAGAGGGCAGTTCACCCATACCCGTGAAGTGGTTGGACCAGCACTTTCCACGTTTTTAAGTTTCTGTTATTTCTTGAGATCAGGAATCACCTTGGGGCCTGTTGCCCCTTTGAAGGGAGAAAAGTGGGAGTCTGCAGTCCCTTCCAGCCCAGCCTGCATCTGCCCTCAGTTCTCTGTTATTGCCGGTCAGTGTTGAGCAAAAGAGCTCATTGAGCTGCATCCATATTTAAACGATCAGGGAAATCTGATCAAAAAGCCCAATAAATGTATAAAAGCCTGTAAGGAAAGATTAATGGAAAGATTGAATAATAACACGCGACGGGCTGAGGGAGGTATTTTCTGTGTTGAAATGTCCATTGAAGAGGCTCGTGTGGTGAGAATATCAGAAAAGCACCGTCACGGTGAGCGCAGACCTGTGCGGCCCGCGGAGTCAAACAGGGTCATTCCACGAAGGTGGTGTTTGTGGTGAGGGTCGCAGCACGGAGCGGACTGGAGCAGTCCAGGAGCTTTCTTCCTGTCAATCACCTTCCGGTTTTCACAGGAGAAGAGGCTCTGTCATTGCCCTGAAATTCCCTACTCCCTTCCCAGGCTGCCACCTCTCCCCCACAGCGCCGCCCTGCTCCTGGTTTATTCGCTGACCGAGCTTTCCGGACACAGCCCGTCCAGGGGAACGCCTGGGGACAGCTGCCTGGCCCCTGCTCGCCGGGCAGTGAGGCCGTGAGTGAGAACGCACCCTGTGTTTGGTGCCCGGTGAGATGCGACCTTTTTCTAAATCCATAAGCCGGAAAGAACTGTAGGCAGCGTTGGGGTCGAGGGGGAACATTCTTCACCCTCAGAAGGCTTACTGAAAAATCAACTCACAATAAGACAGATTAATAAGAGAAAAGGCTTTATAAATCTATTACTATTACATGCGCGGGGACAGTCACAGAGTAACTGTCCGATGTCCCAATGAGAGACAGATGCTCATATACCCTACTTTCAGGGGAAAGGGACATAGAGAAGTACGGATGATTTTACGAAGATAGTAAATGATTTGGGGTGGGGAATTCAGTGGGCTTGAAGAACATACAATGGCCTGGAACAAAGTCTGTTGGGCCCACAGAGCAGTCAATGGTTCATGACAAAAGTCTGTTCAGGTTTGTTAAAAGAGTTTAGTCTCCCTTCCCACAATATGAGTTCAATTAATAAAAATTCAGGGAACGGATGGGAAGTAATTATTTTCTCCTTTGGTAGGTCCAGATTTTAGGCAGAGAAAGGAACTTCAGAGTACTGCTTTATCCTTTGCTTTGGGAAAGATGGTGTATGTGAGGGGGGAAGGTCAGCAAGACCTTCAGGCTTCTTTTTTTAGTTCAGATTGTACAAAGTGCCATATTTTAGGGTATTGATTTATGAGCCCCAACAACAGGAAGATGCCATGTTGCTCTTCAAGACAACAAAATGGCCAAAAATTAGGCCCTTACTGTTCTGCATTCTAGGGGAAAAAAAAAAACAAACTATGTATTTCTTTCAACAATTTCACTAATTACTACCCAGAAAGTGGTCATTATATGAATGAACCCTGAACATATGTACATCTATTATGCACAATAAAAAGTAAATTTAAAAAATGATAGTATTTAGATTTACATACCGTTCATTAGGGACTCACACAATGAGGGCATTGAGTGAGATTTCTTCTCTTCTTGTTCATCTTTCTCTCACATTGACAGACAGGAAGCAGACTAGGAAAATCATACCTATCGTGATTTATGTGGGCTTATCATCATCTTATGATATGCCTCCAAGTCATGCAAAGAGGAGGACAGCAAAAAGAGCTACATGTTCTGACTTAATGAGTTTAGTGGCCATCCGGTTGTTTTTAAAATCCAAAGTGCCTTATTCACTTTATGGTGTTTCCGTCATTCAGGATGAAGTTGACCAACACTTTCAATGATACTGTCGTTACAGGCCGTAATCAGCCACATGAATATTGATCTCTGTTTCATCTGAGAGAGAAATGGCATTAGGGATCTCTGCCCCAGTTGACCCACTTGAGCGTATGGTGTAGATCTGAGCTGCCTTCTAGAAAACAGGGCAAATGAAGCCTCCCTTCTTTGCATCAATATCATTGCTGGTCTTCAAGTGACTCCCCAGTCACATCCAGCATCAGGACATTCCCCCAAATTTTTTCCAGTGGGACATGCACTCGCCAGTGCTGGGTGGGAAACAGGAACCACGTGACAAGTGCGTGTGCTCCTGGAAGCACCAGTCTCCCAGGCGCTGGCATGAGCCGTGCACACCCAAACCTCCATTCCTTCTGGAGTAGAAAGTGATCAGATCTGAAACTACTTTACTGAAGTTTAAATTTAGCTGGAACAGAATTTTTAAATCGTATCAATATATTAATAGTTTTCTCAAACTGTGCTTTGAACATTCAGAAGCTAATAGAGAAGCATTAATGGAAGTATTTCTGGATGGAAATCTAATCTACTGGAATATAATATCTTTCAAAAATTAGGGCACTGAAATCAACACAATTAAATAATAATTAGCAATTCTTGCCCTTTTGTAATCAATAAATGGTTCCCAAAGAGTATCTTGTAACTTGTGTCTGTGTTTCTAAAATGAGGATAGAGAACTAGCAAAAAGATAGCTAAATTGAGTACGGAAAGTTGCAGAAGCGCTTTTCTACTTTCCAGGGACTGTGCATTTGTTTAACCAGAACATCCAAAGATAGGTCCGCAGTGATGTCAATGACTGATCTAGAACGAAACGTGAGCTTATTAAAGAATCACTATTCTACATGAACCAAATCAGTACTTCTTCAAATAACTTACAACTAGAAACATTACTCACATGGATTGAAAAATGTAGAGTGAGACCCAGATACCAGTCCAGAAAGGAAATTTTCTGGTTATATTTAAATAAATTATTATAACCCTAGTAAGCACAGAGATTCTTATTATCTAACCCCATGTTTACCCTAACATGCAAGGCAAACAACATAATTAATCAATAGAATTTAAATTTGTGTTATGGACGCCATTGCTCATAAATGAGACATGAAAAAGGGCTTTCCATTAAGTTATGCCTTTGAGAAGGCTGCACAATTTACAATATCTGCAATATCCCCCAAGTAACATAGATACTTAGAGTAGTAATGTTATGGAAGGGAAAATATAAAGGATATGCATGGAGAAGCAAATCCAGCAGTTATAGTTTTCCCATAGTTATAAAGCGGCAAAGAATTAGACTAGAACCCTGGTCTTAAGAAAGAAAAAAAGAACGAAAACAAAGAAAGAAGTTAATGTCAGATATCAGAAAGAATTGTTCCACCAAGTCCTCAGGAGTTCAAGGCTGAAATATTACAGACCAATGGTTGAAAGTTTATCATAGATTTATGCCAGTGAGGGAATTATCCTTGTACATAACTTAATGGCTCTAACTTCTATATAGTATTTTATAGACTTCAAAGCACTGTATCCTACACTATATTATGAGATCGTCAAGAAAACTTAATGAGGGAGGCAGATGAGATAATTAATATCCCTCAGGAAACTGAGGCTTGGAGTCAGTGACCTTAACGTCACATTCAACTAGGAATGTAAAAACCAACAGCCTTTTGGAATCATAGAACTAGAACAGACTCCCAGGTACCATATAGTCAGGCCTTGCTCCTTAAGCAAGATGGTATCTAATGTGCCCTAAACAGTGAACAAGCCAATTATGATACATTCCCCCATCCTTGGTCCAAGAAGGCCAATTAGGGCATGCCTGAGGCCAAGCCCAGCTTTCACTCACTTCCTGCATGTTGTTCTTCCAGAATAGGGACCCTCATGCCTTTGTTCCTGCTCCCTTGCCTCTCAACTTCAAGTCTGTATCGTGAAAAAGATGTTGTCTTAGTTCATATTGCATACTGCATTTCTATGAAGGGAGACCTGAGGCCAGGTAATTTATAAACAAAAGAGATTTATTTGGCTCACAGTTCTGCATGCTCTGCAAGAAGCATGGAGCCAGCATCTGCTTCTGATGAGAGCTTCAGGAAGCTTCCACTCATGGCAGAAGGTGAAGGGGAGGTGGCATGTCATGTGGCGGGAGAGGGAGCAAGAGAGAGGACAGGGAGGTGCCAGGCTCCTTTATAATAGTCAGATCTTGTGGGAGCTAATAGAGTGGGAACTCACTCATTACCATGAGGAAGGCACCAAGCCATTCGTGAGAGATCCGCCCCCATGAACCAGACACCTCCTAGCAGACCCCATCTCCAACTGGGGGTCAAATTTCAACATGAGATTTGGAGGGGACAAATATCCAAACCATATCATATATATTATAATTGATTCTCTAGACTATTCCCAATTTTGTAATTTACTAATGCATTGGGGTTGTCTTTCAGACACAAATTCAGAAAATAATTATAAACATATGATAAAGATTAAATAAATTATTTTTCTCATCAGGAAGTGGTCTATGTGAGATTTTTCAAAATAGGAGAGGCCAAAAAAGTGGACAACTGAAGAACACAGAAGACCCTTTTGTGATTTCTTTTTTAAGTAAAATGACAAATCTCGGGGGGTAAAAAATAGTTTTCCAGAAAGAATTGACGAGAAAACTGGCAAGCAAACAGAATGTCAAATGATGCTAAAAAAGTGACAAATGCAGTCAAAGGAACTATAACTGTGCGAGTGTGGGTGGAATTAGATCAGACGCTGACCTTTCACAGACACCTAAAGAAAATCACTCCCGAATAATAACTGTCGCAAGTAGCCTGCGGGGTCCACCGTGTGCTTGTGCCCGTAGCTCCGGAGCACGTGCGTGGCCATCTGCTGCCAGGCACAGAATGCCAGGCTGCGGGGGGTGTCCTCAGCCCCGCCAGCGAGGCCTCACTTCACTCCAGCTCCTCATGCCGCGAGTCTTAGAATAGAAAAACGTCACAATTTTGTCACCGAAGATGCCACGCTGGTAATTAGACATTGCAGAGAACGATAGTCAGCAAATATAGTGTCATCTTCCACCCAGGACCAATGATTACACAAGGTGGACTGTTGAGTCCTTCAGCTGAGGTATTTCAGTGTGGAAGTATAGACTCATTCCCTTGCTTCATGCATAAGCCTGTCAAATCCCAACATTCAACACCTGCACAATGCCAATAGAATTCCATTTATTCCTGGCATACATATAATCGCACAGTTAGGTGCAAATGATAAAAACCTCTGTTATTTGTAGATAAGGAAAAGATAATCAATGAATGTATTGATTCTTTTCTCCTGTAAGAGATAAAGACAGTCCAAGAAAAAAAAACAATTAGCGTATCTATTAATTAGGATCATGTTTGTGTTTTTGTACTCTCAGAATTATGAGTATTTTAATGAGAAAATATTGACTACAAGTAAGTCTTATAAAAGAAAAGTAGTGATTAAGAACATATCTAGGGCAGAAGGGAAAAATTAACACCTATTAAAATGCCCATCAATTATAAAAAGTTAAAATAACTTCGAACTCTTAGACAAGGTAGCATGGGAAAATAAAGAAAGAAAGTAACTTGGGATGAACAAATGCCTTTTTGTATTGACAATAGATATAAACAAAATCCTGACCAAAGAGTTCTAGCATTTTGTCTGACAGAGTCTTCCTTCTTCATGTATTTCAGACCCAATACCTCTATGATTGCTTACAGATATTCCAGCCTAATTCCTTCAGACAAAACCTGCAACTCCAGCTTTCTCAACGTTAGCCCACCTTCATCAGTGACAATCATCCTTCGCAGTTTGCTCATTCGTTCTTGTATCTGACATATATTTACTGAGTACCTCCCAGTGCTAGGGCTGTGATCAGCACAGGGGTACGGCGTGGGCTAGGCGAGCTTCTCCAGGACCCCCTCGCAGGATACACAGTCCAGCGAATGCCTTATTAGGGCTGAGAAACTCACAATTTCTTCATTGTAGTGATTGCCCTGTGAAAACAGTAAAATCATGGTCGTCAATGTTTTATATTAATTGACCAGAATTCTCCTCATTTATTTAGGCCAATATTATCTGTTTTAGCCTAGAAAATGTCCCATCCCTGCTCCACCTCAACATCACTCATTTCTCAACTTTTATGTTTATTCTATGCACAATACAAATATGACAAGGATCTCCCTCTTTCTTCACTTTCGAATCTTGGAAGTGCCACTCAACAATTCTACAAAGTTCTCATTTGACTTCAATGCTTCCCACGATACCCTTCGAACTTATGTATGGCTGTGAGTTTTCATGGTGTATGTATGTTATTGTCATTCTGTGACTTTGAGCCTTTAAAATTACTTGTGCTCTGAATGGATATTTGTACACCCACGTTCGTAGAAGCATTATTCACAATAGCCAAAAGGTGGAAACAACCTAAGCGTCTGTCAATGGATGAATGGATAAACAAAACATAGTATACACCTACAGTGGAATATTATCCAGCCTTTAAAAAGAAGTAAATTCTGATACATGCTACAACATAGATGAATCTTTAGGACTGTGGTCCCCGACCCCCAGGCCGTGGACCAGTTCCTGTGTCCATGGCTTGTTAGGAACCAGGCCACACAGCAGGAGGTGAGTGATGGTGAGCGAGTGAAGCTTCATCTGTATTTATGGCCGCTCCCCGTCACTTGGATCACTGCATAAGCTCCACTTCCTATCAGATCAGTGTCAACATTAGATTCTCATAGGAGCGCAAACCGTACTGTAAACTGCGCGCGCAAGGGATCTAGGTTGTAGCTCATTATGTGAATCTAATGCCTGATGATTAGAGCTGAGGCAGTGATGTTAGTGTTGGGGAGCGGCTACGAATATAGATTATCATTAGCAGAGAGGTTTGACTGCACAATAAATGTAATGCACTTGAATCATCCCAAAACCATCCCTTGACCACCTTGGTCCATGGAAAAATTATCTTCTAGGAATCTGGTCCCTGGTGCAAAAAAGGTTGGGGACCACTGCTTTAGGACATTATGCTAAGTGAAATCAGTCAGTCACAAAAGGACAAACACTGTATGATTCCACTCATGTGAGGTACCTAGAGTAGTCAAATTTATAAAGATAGAGAGTAGAATGGTGGTTGCCAAGAGCTGGAGGTAGGAGGTATGGGGAGCCATTGCTTAATGGATACGGAGTTTCAGCTTTGCAAGATGAAAAAGTTCCTAGAGATGGATGGTGGTGATGGTTGCACAACAGTGTGAATGTACTTGATGCCAATGAACTGTACACTTAAAAATGGTTAAGATGGCAAATTTATGTTATGTGTGTTTTACCAGAATTTTAAAAAATTATATATGTTCATTCTCCCACCCCAGTCATTTGTAAGAAATTCAAGGGACCCTTCCTTTGGTTATCTTATAATCCTGGTTGTCATTTGTTATGTTCTCTAAACACTGAAAACATTCAATTAACAAATATGCTCAACAGACTTACTCGAATACAACTGAAATAACACTGTCCAAGAGACAGAGAGAGAAAGGAAAGAGAAAGTTCTTCAGCATCTGAACAAATTTGTTTTGTAAAATTTGGATTCAGTCAAAAGGCCACACTTAAGGCCCTAGAAGGCCACATGTGGCCTTAAGGCCACAGGTTCCCCACCCCTGGCTGGAGGGCTCTTTTTTAAATAAATTTTTGACAAATGGTGAAAGCAAGCGTGATCATGAATGAAGGAAACCTGTGAGCAATGTATGAAAAATGGACGAAGTGGGATGGAAGAAGTACATCAATCTGTTGAGGAAAAATGCAAGAAAATCTGATTTCTACAATAATGGAAAAGAGATGAACCAATGACAGTAATAATAATATATTTCTTTCCAGGCCGATATTAAACATAAGTTACAGATCTGGCCTGTGGTGGAACTCACAAGTCTTATTGGCAATCTATGTGAGGAGACAAAAAGCAACATATGGAGAAACACAAAAATATACTCCCTAGAGATGCTGCCTCTTCAGATGTCAAGAAAAACCCTGGATGAAGTGCTGCAGAATCACAAATTCAAAGCCACCCACAGAACCGAACACGAAAGCTTAGACAGCTGATTACTGAAATAAGCCCTTTCTTTGTGGCTTCAGGAGAAGACTCTAGGGAAGAAAAACAAAGGACTTGGATCATTCTATGATGCTTAATGAATCTACCCTTAAAACAGGAATTAAAAGTGGGAGAAGGGACCAACTCCTTGCCCAGTCAGATATCCTTGGTTCCCATCTCGCCAGGTGGAGCTAGTCTCTTGGGCACCTGACATCCGGTCCACTCCCCTGTCCCGTGCCCTGATCATTGTGATGACAGAGATTACATCACTATTTTGTATCTTTGTTACTTAACTCAGTTCCTGGTACATTGTAGATACACAAAAGGTGTTTTTTACATTGAACAATGGGGACTGAATGGAAGAATGGACAAATTGCCTTTTGTGTTCTGGCTCTATTGCTGATTAGCTGTGTGACCTCGGTTAGGATCTTTTAACTCCATGTATCTCTGCTTCCTCATTGCCAATTGGAGGTAACAATAGTTCCTACTTTGGAGGCTTTTTGAGGAGTAAATGACTTAGGATGGGTAAAAGGTTTAGACCAAGGCCTGGAAGTAGCACATCTCAATAAATAGTACCTTCTATTATTTTTGCTAAGTGACTGGATGAGCCTATAACCATCATATACATAGAGAAAAAAAAAAAAAAAACTCTTAAAAGTACAAATTTAACCCAATAAAAGAAATTCAACATAGCTGATACCTAATAGTGAAACCTCACCCTTTCATAAATTTGAGTCAGTAAGTCACACTGAACTGCAAAGATTTTTACAGTACTAAGTATCAAATACTAGAATAATTTTAACATATTTTAAATTAAAAATTATTATAAAGTGTACCATATAATTCTTTCTGTTTATTTCTAATACATGAAAGATAATTTAACTTTCTTTGTGTTTCAGATTCACTATTATGATCATAAATTATTCATTCCTTATTTGACCCATTTTTATTGAACATCTATTATGTTCTAGACACAGGGGATGCAATAGTGAATTAAACACAAATTAAATGGTAAATATAACCCCTCTTTGAGCTTATATTCCTATTAGGAATAATATACAAATACACACACACACACACTTATACATATATATATATATATACACACATACATACATATAAATACACACAGAGATACAAATACATACACATACATATATGCACACAAAGACACACATAGGCATACAGATACACACATACATAGACACACACAGATAAACAGGTATATATACACACACATAAGATACATGTACACATAGTTACACCTACATACGAGGGCTGTCCAGAAAGTATCCAACCATGTAACTGTTCTCATTATATTAACAATGGCTGGATACTTTCCGGACAGTCGGCATATATATAGATACACCCATACATACATACACACATAGATATACACACACATAAATACACATACATATATGCACACACACATATATACACACACACCCATACACACAACGTTATGGGACAATAACTACCATGGATAAGAATGGTTACAGAGGGCAGAACGTGAATAAGATGGCTTATGTAGTATATGCAAGGATGGACTCTAATGCAATGACATTTAAGCAAAGAACTGCTTGAAATGATGGTGCTCTCTGGGAGAGGACTAGGTCACAGAAGAGAGGGCAGGAGGTGCAAAAGCCTGAGGTGGGAGCGCGTGTGGAGATTCGGGGAACAGCACAGACATGGTATGGCCAGAGAGCAGTGGGCAAGGGGAGAGTGGGATGAGGGAAGATCAGGAAGGTAGCTTGGAGATATGATATGGGTTTGAATTTTGCTCTAAATAAATGGGAAGATATTGGAGGGATTCTGTGCTGAGCAATGATGTGATCTGACTTATGTTTTAGAAGTGTCACTCTGACTGCTGTGTGCATAGTGGATGGGAGGAGGTCCAAGATGAATGAAGGAGAACACTTAGGAGACTCTTGCAGGAGTGATCACGATCATGGCTTTAGCTAAGATTCTAGGCATATCTGAAGTAGAGTCAAAGGAATCTGCTGATAGACGGAATGTACTGAGGGTGGTGGCTTTTGGGGACATAGCCACATGTGATCTGCTACAGCAGGTGTCAGGCACATGCTTGCTTGAAATTTCCTTTATGTCAGCTTGCTTTTGGTTTTATTGTTTTGTTTTGCTTTTTCCATCTCTTTGTGATTAAGGCAGAGTGAAGTTAATGAGTCTCTGTGGTGAACTGGATTGTTTAACTGTAGATAAGTGTAGACTTAACAGTTCTACGTCTAATCCCAACAGTGGGAATCTTGGCCTCTCTGAGCCTCAGTTTCCTCAACTATAGCGTAAGAAAAATTGCTAGCTTTGCGAGTCTGCACTTCTGCTACCAGAACTACAGCTTGGTGTCAATATGGTCAAAGGCCTTCCCAGTTGGTACAGCCATGAGGACTGGAAAGGAACTAGTTTAATCGCCTGTAGGGACTCTGATGTTTTTTTCTTTTTTGAAAAAAAAAGAAAGAAAGAAATTTTATAATTTTTAATGTCGATTAGCTTAGATTCCATTGAGGTCAAGAATTCTTCCAGAAATTTTAGGGTTCTAAAACAACTGCTATACATTACTGTATTTCACTTTCCATATTTATAAAGCATGTATTTTCAGGTAAATTTTAGTAAATCAGTCTTTGGTGTTTCTTCTTGTAACAGCCTTACTAAAAACTGTTTGACTCACGTGGTCTGCAGGCTGGGGAAGGCCAGGAAAGACAGAACAGCTGAATGGTTAAAATAGAGTCTCTGGAGCCAGACAGAGATGTGAAACCCAGCTCTGCCACTTACTGTGTGACCTTAAGCAAATTATTCAACCTCTCTGTGCTCAGTTTCTCCATCTTTGAAATGGTGATAACAGTAGTACCTCCCTCACAGGATTGCTATGAGGATTAAATGAGTTAATATCTAATAAGCACTTGGAACATTGCCTGACACACAGAAACACTAAATAGGAGTTCTATATGATTATTACGGTTATTATTCCTTCTCCCTGCTCAAATACTGTACCTGCCTCAACTTTTAAAGAATTTGAAACATGCTTGATATTTGAAATCTCTTCATTTCTTTAAGGAATTACTTTTAATGGTAAAATGATACCCATGCCCTGGAACTGTAATTTAAGATAGACTGCTTGTGAAACGTGCCTTTTTAAGCACCATGGATTTTCCAAATCAGAATGAACTCAATCCTGCCCTGCTCATTTATTGGCTGCATGTATTTAGGGGGAATCCTTTCTGAGCTGTTATTCGTTCATCTGTGGAATAGAGATTAAGATATGTACTTCTCGAGGTTATCATTAGGATTAAAGGACATAATGTATGCAAAGCGCTGGAAAATATATTGCATTCTTTACTTCTGTGCCCTCAGTCAAAATGTGTATAACTTAAAGCAGTGTACGTGAAATTTAACACGATGCCCCCAAGATTCAGAAATGCAATGTGTCTGTGGACCACACATGGCTGAGCATTGCTTGCAAGAAAACAAGGCCATATATGGCGACACTGCTCCTGTGAGCCAATGGGGCCAGAGACGTCCCTGAGCTGTGGGCACTGCCAGGCTCCTACCCAAGATCCCTGCAGGACCACCCTGCAGCCTCTCACCACTCTGAAACAGCCATATCTTCACTTGGTGGTTCCTCAGACCTAATTTCAGAACATTTAGTACCAATTGGCTAAGGAGGTGGAAAGAAAACTCCCCTATTCATTTCATGAGGAGATTTTCAAAATTGTCTTTCTTTGCGTTTTTGTTTTTTTTTTTAATGTGGGGTTTGCATTTTAAAAGCACATTTAGGAAACGGCAGTGCTATACAACATTGCGTTATTTACTGCTTTGTCACATGTCACCTAGAGATAAAAGCAGCTTTGCTTAAAAGAAACAGCACAGACCAGGGCGTCAGGACACAGGGCGACCCCCATGCACCCTTGCCAGCCACGAGGTTCTGCACAATCATTTTGCCTCTGCATTCTCTCAACTCTTAAGCGGAAGATATTGAATGAGATGCTTTCTGGGATGTTCACTCCATCCATAATCATTTGACTGCTTGTGATCAGTTTATTTGAAAGGGGAAGACCAGTGGAGGGTCCTGGGGCTCACTCCCTCGGGTCTGGGGAGAGCAGGAGAAGAAAGTCCTTCCACCACTGGCCCCTGGTCCATCCTCAGAGCCCTCCCCTCCACGTTCCAAATCAATATCGTCTTGACCAATTGAGGGAACGCACTATCAGGATACTGAAAGGAATCATTTTTCTTTGGATGTGATTTTTTTAAAAAATATATTTCTATTCCAGACCCTATCAAGAGAAGGATTCTGGCCATTTTAAGAGACATAAGCAGAAAAATGAGAACTCATCTTCTACAATTTTATCTCCAGTTACAGAAAGAAAGAATATCCAAGAGACTGATGAAAGCATTGAGAGTCCTAAGGAAAGGAACGACTTATCATTTCAAAGTTAGTCGGGCAAATATCCACTCTCTGAATATTAAGTCAGAAGTTCAGCTGCAAACATGAGGCCTGCGGGTGCCTGACCCAGACACAGAACCGCCGGTGGGAGGGGAGGATGCTTCGCCCGCAGCATTCGGGATTATAATTCGCCCAGTGCCCTGGCGATGAAATCGGGGGTTCTATAGATTAAAGGCAATGTTTGTGTATTATATCAGGAATTAAGGAGTAAAGCTTTTAAAGCAGTTAGAAATATTTTTTTTTCCTCCCAGAAGCGTCTTGCCTGGCAGGCGAATGGGCGTCAGCGTTCCGTCCGTGACCTGCCTCCTCGTGTGTTCCCTGAAAGACGGTTACACTTTGCCTCAGTTGTCACGCTTGTTTTTTGCTTATGATCTTTATGGAAATGAGAAGAATAATTAACTGTACCTGCTTGTGGTCTAGGACAGAATCTGTCACCGAGAAAAACGGCCGCACGTGAGCCTGCGTGGTCCGTCCCTTGTCCCACGACTCCTGATTTCTGGAGGAAATCCTGCTTCTCCACGGGGTAGTTACCAGCCAATTACCTTTTGTCATATTTTTCTTCTTCGTTTATAATTTTGCCAAACTGAGAAAAAAGCTGCCACGTTGTGCAGAAAGCAAACTGGAGTCCCGCGCTGCGGTTAAGCACATCTCGAATTCCGTGGCTACTGTTGTTTGATTTTGAATGACATTTTTTTTTTCCTTTGCAAAATCCTTAGCATTTGTCTTCACTCTTAGAAATGTAGGCCCCCTCCACTGTATTCGTCCTTCCCCAAACACGCCGAGAAGACCCCCAGCCTTCCTTAGAATAGGGACACCGCCCCTGGGCCCACTGTGCACATTCCATAAGCGACAGAGACTGGCATCTCAGTCCTCACATGCATTTTACTGAAATCGCAATTCCGTATTGACTCAATTCGGGGCTCTGCCTCCCTTGTTGTAGGGCTGGGCCTGGGCTGGACTGGAGGTTAAAACGACTTGGTGATTCCCCTCAGAAGTGAGGATTTTTCCTTGTGATGCGCTTGTTTATCTCAACCCTTTACTCTCTCGGGACGGGATCTTTCTCAGCAAGCCTCTTGGCTTCGCATGCAAAGAGTCCCTGGCTTTGTCCTGTGCCTAGGTGAATACGGTCAGGGCTCAAGCTTGATGTCCACGGAAATCAGGAGACGCCTACCTGAAAGAAAGAGCCCGGTGAGAGGAAGAGAGTTTTTCAAACTCTTCCAGGCGGTGCCTTCTCAGAGCCTCTTCCTGGGTCCCCTCTTATCCTGTGGTCTTTACACTGCATCCTGGTGGAGGTGGCAACAGAATTCATCAAATGAGCCTGATATTCCCAGACTCAGGGTATTCGTGAGATTCGGCCTTTACCCCCAACCTCATTATTACCAACAGAGGAATTCCTGTACACTCACTGAGAACTTTTTTTTTTAAATCCCCGAGAAGGGGACCACCTTGAATGCGTGCTGTTCACACCTGAGTGTAACAGATGCTCCGGTGGAGTTTGGAGGCTCCCGCTTGTGATTCCTTTGGGCACAAAACTGTCTCATTGCCAAATCCGTCTGGAACTTTTGTAGCTCACTTCCCTTGGACGGTGTCCAAATCAAAGCTGCCTTTACACCACATTCCTCTGTGTCCTGAATAGTGAGATTATCGGGTACAACCAAGTGCTCTTGGGCTTCCTTCCTGCTCGATTTAAATAAACAGTGAGCTGTTTTTCTTTTTGACTAAGAGCCAGTCTATACAACAGCAGCAGGAAGATTGCTTTCTATCTATATGCAAATAGGCTGAGTTCTCTCCAATCCTTGGGAAAAGACCCTTTTAACTAAATGACTTATACTTCTCTTTTTTCATGTATAAAATTAGTGGTTTGGGGATAAATAACCTGAGTCCCCTTCTGGCTGTATAATTCCACATCACACACACACCGGGGAGGACAAGATTTGCACAAACTCGACAATTAGAGAAAAAACAACGTAGTACGTGTTTAAATGCCCAATAAATACCCAGCTCCCTACCATAACTGTGTCTCCTCAACTTATTATAATATCAACGTATTCTTGTTCCACTTCCATCGTAGACCTTTAAGCAATGAAAACACCTGCCCACTAAGCAATCCCTAACGTAGCTCCCGACAGCCAGGTTCCTATAGTCCCACTAACTAGAATGTTCTAGAAGTGTCTTTCTACTTCTATGATTCCCACTCAGTCTTCAAAACTCTGCTCAAAGGTCACCTCCCCTGAGGGCAGAAAGAGTGGAGCGGCTATCTTTCTGTGTATCCATGGCTCTTTGCTCAGACGTATGGCACAACACTTGCAATACAGTAGCACAGCCTATTGTGTATGTGGCTGCCTCACCAGCTACACTGAGCGCTACTCAGGATTCACTTCTCTTTCTGTCCCATTGTCTAGCACCACACCCAGTGCAGATCGAGCTCTCAATGACATTGAGTACCTTAAATAAATTCTTTTAGGGAAATGTTCTTTTTTTTATTTTTATTTTTTATTTTTTGACATAATCTCACTCTGTCACCCAGGCTAGAGTGCAGTGGTGTCATCATAGCTCACTGCAGCCTCAAATTCTTGGGCTCAAGTGATCCTCCTGCCTCAGCCTCCCAGAGTGCTAGTATTACAAGCATGAGCCACCACACCCGGCTGGGAAATGTCCTTAAAATAAATATATTTAGTTTAATGCTTATGCTCAGTTGTATGTCTAAAGTCAGTGCTAGCGGAAGTGCAAATGGATATTTGGGCAAGCTTTGGTTCTAGGCTAATTAGTTCATTTTCACTACTTGGAGATGTGGAGGGCCAACTGGCTGAAAATTCAGGTAATGGGGCGAGACGTCAAGGGAGAAGTGATGTTCTACCTTAAATTGCCATTGTGACTTAAACACGATTCTCCCCTTAGGAATGTTTTGTCTAGCAATGATACAATATAAATCACATGAGCTCTTGCTGGCCAACATGAGACTAGGCAGATCCTCAGTCTTTCCAGATTGTCTGTGCCAGGACGTTCCTATACCATTGTTTGAAGATGAACAGAGCTGGATCTGCCTTTCTTCCTTTGTTTCCCTTTTCTTACTCCTTCCTTCAATGAAGACATTAAAGCATGAATCTTTTATAGGTTTCCGTAGTCCTTCAACGTGCAACTGACAAATGCCTGCTCTGTTCTCTGCACCACTGCAACACAGTGAAGGAAATCAAAGGTCCTTTTTGGGCAATGCTGTCCACAAGATTATTCTTTTTACTTGGAAAGAAACTGTTTATTTAATAGCATTTTTTGACTTTCTTCTATGTACAAAGGCCCTCTAAGAGACAGAGACTAACAAAAGTTGGTTTTCGACTTTAAACCTTAGACCTTCAAACAGTGATTTTGAGATTTCAAGTTGTCAATCAACTTAGTGCATCAGGAAGAACATTTGTATCTATTTAGAATAGTATCGAATAGAAAACATCAGAGTACCTCCTATGGGATGAGGATATTATTGCATGAAATTTATTTTCAGTTGAATGTGTATGTGTGTGCACTGGGTCACAATGTAGAATGTATTTATTTCTGTAGGACACAGTCAGAAACTTGGAAGCCCGCTAATTCAGAAGGATCGGTGCACATAGACATCAATTACTGCAGCTCAGGTTTTAAGAAATTGAAGGGAAGAAGGAGTGAGAGACTCCAGGTCAAACAAATAAGCTCCCGGGATCCAAATTGCCAAAATTGCATTATGTCCATGCCACTTCTTTTGAGTTGATGAAATACATTAGTAGATAAAAAATAGGTGCATGCCATGTGTGCATAGGCACGGATGGTATTTTATGGATGCAGCTGGCTGCAGATTCTAGCCAATCACCTCGTGTGACCTTGAGTTTTAACTTAGGGGCTTATTGAATTCATATCGAGAAGCTTGGTGACCAGTTCCTCAGCCAGCAGCACACAAGTGAGGAATAGGAACACTTAACAGAACATCCAGACTTGCAAGTGGTTTTCGTCCTCTCTCTCATAGCTGCCTCAAAAACAAAGTCTTATCCTCACACCAAGAAAGGTTGTAGTTCTAAAGGAGGTGTGTTTTTCTCCATTCTGTTACATAACCAAGCATCTGAGCCTGGCACAGGGTTTGCTGAATGGAGCCCTATCAAATCTTTCTCTTTCTTTTTTTTTTTCAACAGGCAGACTATAAATATAATTCAATTGATAAAAATATAAGAAGCTCTGGGATTATGTTATTTCTATTCCAGTATTTTTCTTGGTTGGCGAGCTGCAACAGGAGCCCCTCTGTCCTTTGATAACACCATGCTCTGTAGGAGTGTGGAAGCCAGATTCATTCCACCAACCCCATACACAACCCTCAAACCTCCTTTTCACCTGAGAGCAGACCCTCCCGGGACTCCTCGGCCACTGTCAATGTGTGCAGGGGTCAGTAACAAAAGGAAGGTTTCTTTAAGTATAAGATGGATGGTGGGGGGAGGCAGTCTGGGGAATCTTTGGACAACACAGTCAGCATCATTTCCTGCTGTCAGAAATGCATAATAAACAGAGTTATAAGAAGGAAAAATGTAACCCTTTAGTTTTGTACTTTGTGGATCATCCACAGAAATGCTAGTTAATCCATTACTTGAAAATCTGTCATTTCTCAGGATGCATGAGGCGCAGAGAACAAATCTTACTTTTCTTTCATTCCTATGCTTGCCCTTTGAAGAGTATGTTTAGAGCCAATAAAATGATACATTTAACACATGCTAATGATGGATCAAAAGAGCCAGAGAAATATCCAAGATTCTAGAATTGCAATGTTAGAATGATGCTATAGAAGTCATCAAACCTCAGTTGTCTCCACATCTTCCTGTTCCTGACATTACTGATTAGTTTTGAGCTGGGAAGGACCCTGGAGTGGAGGTCAGTCCCCACCATTTCCCTCTCTCAGCCCTGCTATCCTTTAGTAAGCTGCAAACCCTGACATTTGCAACCAGTTTAATAAACTTTAATGGTAACAATATGTTATATAAGTTTTAAGTTAGCCTCCACAGAACTTAAGGTGAAATAGAGAGAACTGTATGATAGTAGTGAACTTGAATTCCAGCAAAATATCTTTGCACTTAAGTACTTAACTACACAATTACATCATTATTACTAGACATTTCTCCTTCCGAATTTCAAAGATGGCTGATCTTCCTTGTTTATTGCAAATCCCCAATCTCCTAAGGAGGGTTGGAGTTGGGGGTCTCCTTTTGATATTCTCTTATCTATATCCACTGAGTGTAGTCTCTCTTATCCATTCATTCATTACACATTCACTGAGTCTTTTTTAATTGCAACCTATTGGGCCAAACTGTAGCTACTCTGAAGCTGAAATAGATAGAGTTCTACCCTCAAGAGTGTACAGTGCAATTGGTAAGATAAATTATATGCATAGATAATGCTACTAAAAGGTGGAAATAGTACAATGACAAAGCTCTGTGGAGTTTTAAAGACAAGAGAGAGAGAGTCCTTCAGAATTAGGACCCAGAGAAAGATCATGAAGGAAGTGGTATTTGGACTGAGTCTTAAAGGCCATGACATGTACAACTGGGAGAGAACATTCTAAGCAGCGGATAAACAGTGTGGTAGGAAATGCCGAGAATATTTAATGAATGGGAAGCAGTTTATTTTAACCAAAGAATGGGGTCTATAAGTGGAAGTATGGAACATAAAACTGAAAGAGTAGCATAGAGTCAGACAATACCAGGCAACAGCGCTTCAACTTAATTCTAGACTATGGAGATCCATTGAAGGTATTTGGGCAGAAAGGAGTGATTTGATCAGAGACAAATGTTTGTGATTAAAGATTCCAACCTACAGCACAAACACCATCTGTTTTCATACAGTTTTAAAGAAATCTATACTATATAGGTATCCCAGTGGCTGTAATTGGCAAATAGAACACATAGGGAATACATTCCTTCTTTCATTGCTCCTCTTAATGTTCATAAAACTCTTTAAAATTTCCATACTGATTTTGAATGCAGGTGATCTCATTTGTTCCTCACCACAAGCCTACGAGGTTTTATCTCTTTGTATAGGCAATGAGACCCATGCTCGCAGAGGTTTGGTGATCTGTCCTGTGGTCACATAGCTGGTGAGTGATCAAGCAGACTTGGCATCTTCTACTTTTGGACTCAGGGAATTTCCCACGAAATGACAGTGTCTCCAGCAAATCATTCTCATTGTATTGCTAACCACAAGTCCTGTAAAATAGGATGGGCCCTTTTATGTGCAAAACATTATAATAGGTAAAGAAGGGATCTCTCATTGCAGAAACTTAAAATCTTTCCTGGGAAATTGACACTTCTGAAAAATGCAGATAGATATGCTTTTGTACTCAGGGAATAATCAAGAAAATTCAAATTAGATTAAGGAAAATGTCAAGCAAAACATCGTGTCTTCTAGAAAATTAAAGCTTGAATGGGGACATATTTTCTACCAAGGCAGGTAAAAAGAAGGGAGCATCATACTTATCCTCAAATATACAGAATGATGCACAATAAATATCCTATTCCATTTGATTGGCCTTTCGGAGCATTTTCAAAAAAGTTTCTTTCTCCAAATAACTCCATAAGATAGACAAAGTAAGTATTATTATTTGCCCTGGCAAATGAGATGATCAGTGCTAATTTGCCCCAAATCATGCTGAGACTGAAACGCAGCTAGGTTTTGTGGCTCTTAATTCAAAGCCCCTTACGCTGCCCTTAGATCTGCATCACCCTTGAAGATGTTAGAGATGATTAAACCATGTGTTACAGAGTGTATTCAGTTTAGGATATATAATTCACTCCAGTGGTTCTGCATATTAATCAACCACATTTTTTAAGTTTAGCTGGGACAAATCTCTGTTTGGCTTTTGGGATGCATTATCCAAGTCAGAATATGATACCCTAGGAGCAACTTTACCATTTATCTCCTTGTTTCAATGCTTTAAAATATTCAAGGTCAATAGTAAGAACCTCCTAAGGGTCCATTTATTTGTAGCCATTCTTTAAACAGAGAGAGAGGCAAGGGTGGAGTGGTATATAAAGAGACCAACCAGAACAGTAAATCTTTGGGAGGTTCGACATTACATTCAGTAGGGGTGGAAGGGAGCAGTCATTTGCATAAAGCTCTCAGAGCTGGAGTAGAAGTGAAGACAGAGGAAAGGGACGTAGCCATAGGTAGGCTTTTCTCCTAGTATGCAAGCAGAAGCCCCATTCCCTGGTGCAGAGCACAATCCTACCAAGGCCTTAGTTTTTAAGTTATTAATGAAAATTTTTATAAATTTCTTTTTCATTTCAATAATAGTGCATTAATACATTCTTATTCTGAAAACTGTGAACAAGAGAGAGATGGAATTAACATCTCCCTTGACCAGTACTCAATCTCACTCTCCTCCCCAGAGGGAAACACACTCATCAATTTGGGGCAAATCCATCCAGAAAGTTAGATATATATGTATGTATACATTTACCTATACATTATGCGTGCATTTAGAATTATATAGTTTTGCTTTGGTGGTGGACATTTTTTATGTTTCATTAAATATATTAAGAAGTCAATTACCTTAGGACACTGTGAAAATTTGAGCATTAACCCCATTAACCTGATTTCTATGCCCCGTAACTCATTTAAGAGCTGATTAGTGGCCCGCAGCTCTCATATACTTCACACAGCATTGATTTTGTATTCTTAATCATGCCCAAAGAAGCAATCTGGTTCTGCAATTCCAGTTTAACTCCTAAACTGATATTTGGAGGGAAGTGACACATAATATACAAAAGAATTCAATTCTGTGAGCAAGTAAATGACCATTAGTATCAAAATGTAGTCTACTGCCCTGGAGAAAAAGGCTTAGGCAGCAGTAGTGATACCATTGATCTATGGCACGATGCTAGATTTAGAATTGTTACTGAAAAAAACTGGCCCTTATTCTGAGATAAAGAGAAAACAAAATGTTTTAAAGATCTGATTTTAAAAGCCAAATCAAACAAAATCTTTAGGACAATAGAAATAGCATTTTCACATTCATGTATTCTTTCTATTGTCAATTAAAATAAGAAGAAGAGTTACCCTGGTGTTTTCTCTTCAGAATTTCCAGGCATATTTTGATTTGTAGTGTGGTATTCAGAAAATTGAGCACAGTTACTTTTTGTTCCATTTCTTTGTGATGAATATTCATTGCTGTCACCGTGGCATATGAAGTGATTGTCCCTTGATTCATGGTGCACGTGTGGGCAGCAGCCAACACTGAGAAAACATCATAATTTTAGACCATTTACAAAGGCCTAGCCACCAGAACAGGTTGCTCAGAGGCCATCCACCCACCCTGGACTTCGAGACACCCTGACTCTCTTCTCCGAAGTAGAACTGATCTGAGGTGTCTTCTGTAGTAATGAGCGACAATTAGTGAGAACATGCGACGTTGCCTTTCACTGACCTGTTAGGGCAGAGAATGACTGTAAATGTGATGGAGGCTTCATACACTTAACTCTGATTTTTCTCATGGAATCAGCCTGTCCTTGAATAATACCAATGTAACATGTGTTAGATAATGGCCCTCGGGTGACAGTTTGATAGAACTTACAGAATGTACCATGAGCTAGTATGCTCTGGAGATGAATTTAGAAGAAATGTGGGATTTGGTAGATCATGTCTGAACCTGATGTTGCATCTTAGTAAAACAGAATTATGTTCATTTCCAACGACCTGGTGGGATTCACTGTAAAATTTTTTTCATTGCATGCAGATTCACAGACTTCCAGTGCTGTCTGTGAGGAGGGAAAAAGAGTGTAAAACTCTTTTACTTGTTGACTTGCTATTTTTCATTAGGCCCACACATCACAAATTGGGTTTCTGCCACAGAAGGAAGTTCTATGTGGTTAGAAAATGGAAAGGCAATGGAACTTGGTATCCTAAATCCATTGACAATTAAGGTAGAAACTGGGTTCCAATATTCAGCCGGCCAAAGCCCCAGAAACTGACTAGACTTACCTCATTTTCCACTTGTTGTCATGAGTGGTGTGTGACTCTCGAACAACAGCTTTGAAAGCATCAGCGTAACTGGTTTCTTATTTTCCTTTCCAATAGGAAGACGGTTCCAATGATAGTTTCAAGAGCCCCCAAAAGTTGTCTCCATCTCTCATGCCTGAAAACTGGAAGTCAACAGGCTAGAATGAGGACGTGACTTGGAAGGAAATGGTGCAAAATGAAATTATAAAATAATAAAACTTTACATCTGGAAGGAAACTTGAAGTTCAAGCCTTCCAAGGGGTTCTTATCCGGTGGGGGTTGGGAGGACACCTATTATCAAAATCTTGGGCCTGGATAGTTTGAAAATCATCTCCAGGTGGTACTGAAATGGGCTGCCCTTCATTTTACTAATGAGGTTCAGAGATATTGAAAGATTTATTCAATGTCTTACAACTTATAACAAAGCTAGAATTTGAATCTATGTCATCCATCTCCAAGTCCCACGGTGACTGCATAACATGGAATTTACAATTCCACGTTTTTCTTTCTTATTGATGGTGGATGGGGGGAGCCGAAGGAGAAAAGAAAGAGAGAGGGCTGCTAAACACACTACAAGAGTACGGAGCCATATAGGCATCTTTTTTGCCCCAAATTTTATTGACTTTGAGACATCAGGTATCCAAGTGTCTTCATAAAACCTCCAAGCTAGATGGATCATCAGGTCACCCCAGCACACACACGCACGCAGGTACACACATTTTAAACACAAAGGATAGCAGCAGATTTAAAAACATGTTAAAATGATATCACCATATCTCAAGAGCCCTTAGGTGTCCCTGCCCATGGCTGCCACCCAGGATTCGGGTCTTCGTCATTCCTATGACTATGTCACCAGGCTCTCAATGATCTTTCTACTTCCAAACACCCCGTGGTCTTGATTATCCTTCACATCACAGCCTAAAGTTTTGTGGTTGTCATCTTGCCCCACTCCCTGATAAATGTTAGTGGATCTGATCCCACCACACACAGAATAAGGACAAATCCCTTATGAGGCTTTCTTGTTTCAGGTTGCTTTTGTTGCTTTTTATGGCTTTTTACTCCTTACTTTCCAGGTAATATAAATTTACTGCCCCCAAACAAGGGCCATGCTTTGGTGACTTAGTGGCTTTGCTCTTATTAATCCTCCTGCGCATAAATTCATCATCACACTCCCCACTGCCATTTACCAAACTTCCACCCTCCCTTCCAAACCCAGCAAGCATGTAGAATGCGAGACTCACTTCCTCCCGTCATCCTTCAATAGTGCCTTTGTAGCCCCCAGGGATGCACACCAACCTGTATTATATTTATGGACATTTCGCCCCTAATCTATTAGACCATAAACTCTGTTGGATTCTCCTTTCTCTTGGCATTTCTCTTAGGACTTATCATTTGCTTTGCTATAGCAGATTAGCTGGAGGCATGAATGGTTCAGCAATGGTCTTATATAGGCAGAGGAAGGAATTCAGCAGAGATTTAGTTACCAATAAAAAAGAGAGGTTATCCCATACCATAATTGAGATTAATCCAATTTCTACTCTGATAGAAAATGAAGGATGTTAAGATTGAGGTGGCACTTCCACATGTTACCAGCTAAAAAAATCTTTAATTGTCCACATAAATAGAAGTAGCATGCCATTCCTTCCCTAAAAAGGGGAAAAAGCAAGTAAAATTTTAAAAGCCAGGGCCTAAAGGTGCTAGTTTTAACTTCCCTTTCAACAAATCCTGGACAGGCAATTTATATCTAGAGGAGATTATTTGCCAAGCTTTTTCCCCAAATTGTCCATGAGTATTATATATAATATATAGAAATAAATATATATATATACGTTTGTTTTGTTCTGAAATATGTTTACCTTGTGGAATGGCTAAATCAGGCTAATTAGCATATGCATTACCTCACATATGTATCATTTCTTTGTGGTAAGAACACTTAAAATTTACTCTCTCAGCAATTTTCAAGTATACAAATACATTTTTATAAACTATAGTCATTATGTTGTACAATAGATCTCTTGAACTTATTCCTCCTATCAAACAAGAATTTTATATCTTTTAATCAACATCTCCCCAACCCCCTCCTATCTACAGATTATCTTTTTTACTTAGGCTTGGGAGGTATAAAATATGAGGTTCTGTATGTGGATGCAAAAAATCAAGGTTTAGGGATTTGATGTTTTCAGTGAACTCAGTATGAATCATTAATAGGATGCATTTATTTATTTTTTTTTATGGCAGATGGGATTCCAAACTACAGGAAAAGAAATACGATATCTAGAATAAAGGAGGTGGTAGTATACGCCATCTCCACATGGATCAGACCACATCTGTTCACTCTAAGATTATATTTAAGATTAAACTTGATGGATTAGGCCCTGAAAGGTAGCAGTAAGACCAATGAATGACATTTTAACTCCAGTTCTGAGAATTAGAGCCATACACTGATAAAATGAGTGGCCTTGCTGATGTTTACCTGGTGTTTGGGATAGAGCAAACTCTGATTTTTTATTCTGTTTAATCCCCCCAATGAGCAGATTCTATTGTTACCAAGGCCATTTTATGAATAAGGATACCAAGATGCAGAGAGATTTAGTATCTGACGCTGAGCTACTCGGTGAGTAAGTGGCAGAGCAGATAGTCACCCCCACGCATCTCTGACTTTAAGGCCCAGGTTCCTAAGCCAGGCACTGATGTCCATTTTGCTAATTGTGGGTGGAGGAAGAGGAGGGAGGTGGGAGAAGATGGCCAGAGAACTTTGTAGGTAGAATGCAACGCGAGCCTGCATGCATCTATAGAAGATGACTTAAAATATTTTCCAACCCCCAGATTCAGGCAGGATTTAATCTACCTCTGAAGGACTAGCATATTTTAAAGATGGCAGAGATCATAGATGGGCTGAATGGCATATGTGCAGATAAGAGGTTGTCATCAATGTCACAGTAAATCTTCCCTTAAACTCCATGTAGTAGCAGTGCAAAGAAGTGACACAATGCATCTGCAAGAGCCAATTAACAAAGAGACAGCAGAAAACTGTAGGAAATGCTTCCTCCCTGAGGTGTGGAGTAAATAAATAACTGGGAGCCTGTGGACCAAATTAGGAGTTCCCACCCACTGACATTGTATTGTTTTGCTTTCATTTGATTTTTACCCTGCTAATTTTTGCTTTTTGTTTTTTAATAATTAGTTGCCAATATTTTCAAATCAGAGTATTTACAGGCCTTTCATGAAAAGTCCAGTCCAGCCCTGGTGGCCAGCAGTTTTGTGTCTCCAGCAGGTTCCACCATGGCCTGTTTTAATACATTGTCATCTGCCCAGCTCTAATGTAGTTACTTGAACTTGGACCCACCCTTTGTACCAGCATTAAGAATATTTTTTAAGTTGCTAGAGTTCACTAAATGAACAAGTCATCATTTTATTCCTGAAACAATTTTGCCTAAAGAGACATTAAAAAACACGCAACTCAGTAAATCTAAAGGACAACAATAACAAAACAGCTGAAAGCTGAGGTCTTGCATACCAAATTATATAATAACTCCTGGCCTGCTTTGCAGATACGGGATAAAGCTTCAACCACGGGTATTTATGTATCACTGCCAGCCATACACTTCCAGACGAGCCCTTGCTTGTTCTTTTTAACTTTAATTATTTTTGCTTTTCCAAAGAAATATCACTCCTAAGGAGTCCCTTCATGGAAACGGATCTTAAGTTTGTACTGATTTTACAGAATAAAAGTTTGGTATAAAGTAATTTGTCAACAGAGGGACAAGTGGGAAAATTTCTAAAATGTACACTAGGCAAGTTTCAACTGTTGAAGAAGAAACAGTATCTTCATAGGCTTATCTCAGGTCAGTGACTTTAAAGTGGATCTTACAACTTTTTTTTTTTTAAAAGCTGTGATTTAATAGACATTTTCTGAGCCAGGACTCCTGTGGATACCATAATTCTGTACTTCGTTTCCTTGTTAATTTTCTTTCTGACATAGCTGGTAGTGCCAATGTCATTTTTAAAGTAAATTTCAGAAAAAAGCTTTCTCTTGAAAGGCGTATAACAAAAATTATATTCTTGGGACTACTGTAGTTACTGGCTATTGGAGACTCAAACATTTATCTAGACATAAAGCAAAAATTCTTACTCCTAGTAGGTACCTGGTAATTTTGGGTTATAAACTCAAAAAAATCCACCAGACTTTATTGAAATTCAGTCAAACTAATCTCCTAATATCGCAGAAGGAAAGGATAGAATGCAGGATGTCATTGTTTATATCAAGAATAGATAGAATGCAGCTTGACTCATTAACTACGCTATAAATGTGTCATGGTGTTTCCACGGCACGTACAGAACACAGTTCTGAACATTCTTGGTCTGATGGGATTAAAAATAATTTGACCATCTACAAATAATTTTACCAAACTATAGTTACAGTATAGAGTTTTCAAAATACTCCATTTTCACCTTGGAATCTCTGAGGCTTAGATGGGTTTTTAACAATTTATGGAACTTTAAGCAATTTTAAAAAAAGGGATTGAATGCTCATTTCAGCTGATTATATAAAAAAGTGATGATGGATAAATGGTCTTTTAAAAATCAACATCTGTTCCCTATGTATCCTCTAGTTATATTTGCTTAGTTTACAATTCAGGCAAAATCGGGGCTGTTTTTAGCAAAGCCGACGCATCAATGGAGGAAGACACTGAATACCATTCTGATTTTGCGTATTGACTTCGGTGTCCCGGCATCTCCATGACTGGTGATGATTCAAGTCTCATGGTAGCCCAAAGATAAGACCAACAGCTACCTTCTTCCATCTACAGATGCTCCTATGTTATAGGTGCAGTACACGCCTGGGATTAAGTCCTAAAACAAACTTCAGATCCTGACTGCATATAGAGATTGACGACTTCATCTCTCTGAATTCTAGAAAAATTGTCCTGAGACACACTATGATAAAATTCAGATGATAAATCAAACATAAAAAATACAGACACTTGTATTGATATTTATTGTGTGGCCAAATACAGAGAACTTATTAAAATATTTTGACATTTTTTTTCTCATACTCTTAGTAGTTAAAAACACAAGTTTTAGAAGCAGGTTGATACTGACTGGATCAAAGAGGCTCCTCCTTTTACTAGCTGTGAGACTTTGGGCAAGTTGCTTAACCTCTTGTTCCCTCAGTTTCCTTGTCTTTAAAATGAGATAATAATAGTACCTTCCTCGTGAGGTATTTGCAAACAATGCTCTTAGCAAGCGCCCAGTAAATGTTAACTGTTCTTGTTAATATTAATAGTAGGTGAAATCGGTATCACCTGATGAACCCTGGTTTTCTTATTGAAATAATATCTGCTCCCTTTTTTATACTTGGCATACCCTTTTAATATAAATATGTTTAAATTCCTGGAAAAATACCTAATATACGGTTGGCCTTTGAACAATGTGGGAGTTAGGGGCACTGACGCCCCTTAACAATCGAAAATCTATGTTTAACTTTTGACTCCCCCAAAACTTATGTACTCATAGCCTACTGTTGACCAGAAGACTTTAGTAAACAATTAACACACATTTTGTATATGTATGTATTATATACTATATTCTTACAATAAAGCAAGCTAGAGAAAAGAAAATGTTAAGAAAATCATAAGGGAGAGAAAATGTATTTCCTATTCATTAAGTGGAATTGGATCATCATAAAGGTCTTTATCCTCAGCATCTTCACGTTGAATAGGCTGAGGAGGAGGAGGAAGAGGAGGGGTTGGTCTTGCTGTCCCAGGGGTGGCAGAGGTGAAAGAAAATCCGACCCACACAGTTCAAACCCGTGTTGGTCAAGGGTCAATTGTATAGTCTTTTCAAAAATGTCATGTTATTTGCTGGGAAATCTGTTATAACCAGTCATTTATGGAGAGTAGGTTTCCAATTATGGGATATGCCAGCTTCTACAATATTATTTGCTATATGTTATCATTGGTAAGAGGTAAAAAGGTAGTCATTCAATGTCGTAACATAAAGTGGTTCTGCCGTCCCACATACTGTATCAAGCAGGAGTAAAATAACTTCTGTCTCCTAGACATGGGCATCCATGACACAGGCACCACTTTTATATCTATTAGAAACCCTAAGATTCAGGCGTTATATCCCAAAGAACAGTGAAGCTCCAAAAAAAAAATGAGTAAACCAAAGCTGGCCTGGCTTAGGAAAAATAATATTGATAGGAAAACTCACTTTTACTACTTTCCGGTGAAGTACACAAAATGAAATGCATGAATGAAAAATTATGCTTCATTTTGAAGAGTAATGGCGACGTAGCAACTTTAATCCTTGGTCTCAGAAATTAAAGAAAATTTGAAGACAGTAATGTAGTGCTTTTTAAAAGTCTTCATTAAGAAACAATTAGCTATTTAAGTTGGAATTTTCATCACTCTGTAAGATCCTGAAAATTCTAGGAAAAAATAATTTTTTTTTAGTGTTTGTATACCATCTTCCAACATTATCTGGCAGGAGTAGGCAAAATCCTAGAAAAAGAGGCTTAAGCTTCTTACTTTCCCCGCTCTCATTGAGAAGAAACTATTTCATATAATGCAATTGTCTGACAAATGAAAATGAGATTTTAAGAATTCAAATTTGGCCATGTTTGATTAAAACTCTTCCTGGAACATATTAGACACCCACAGCCCTTTTCAAATAGGAAATAAATAGCAACACTTGACACCTGCTTAGGGACCCAGGAGCACCGAAATGTACTTATGGAAGCAGCATGTGCTGTTCTCAGCAGTGGCCTAGAACTTGATTTATAGAAAGCGTCGCTGCCATCTGCTTGCCTATTGACTATTCATTTGTTTCTTTTCCATAAAGCTAGTATGAGAAAGGGATAGTTTCCTTGCCTCTAGGGATGACTTTCTATAAAAAGCAGTTTCTAAAGGAAAGGCTTTCTTCCAAATGGCTTCCCTACCATTTGGTAGACCTGGGCTTCTCAAAGTGACCAACAGCAGTGTCATGGAGGAGCTGCTCAGAGATGCAGACTGGCACGTCCCACCCCAGACCTGCTCAGTCAGAGTCTGGATTTTAACAAAATCCCTGGCTGATTTGCTGGCATTGTGAAGCTTAAGAAGTGCTAATCTAGATAATCTTCTTCTTTCCTGTCATCCTTACTGTCCTTTAATTTATCAATAGAGTCAACAGCTCCAAATAGATTCCAAGAAACTTTCTCCTATTATTATTTACAGTGAGTTTGTTGAAAGGGTATAAAGGAAATGTTTCCCTCAAGGAATCATGCTAGAGTATTTTGGGAAAGGCTTCCATTTTTTAAAACCTATGTTTGTTTCATAAAAGGGAGGTAAAGGGAAAAAAAGACAATCCGATGAATTTGAATAAAACAGAGAAATAGGCACTGCCTGTAACTGTAATGTGCACTTGGTCTAGTCATTTATAACTCTGAGCCTGTGGCCCCCTCTGGGACATTCTAAAGTCACTCCATTATAAAGGTCATGGTGATGTGCTTGTGCATGTATAACCAACAGGCATTTTAGTCCAAATTCTCAATTACTATGTTCTTTGAATAAAATTCCAGATAGAAGTGATACCATGTCCTCCCAAAGGAGTTTTTCATTTGTAGCAGAGACCCAAGTCTCCGGACTCAGGTTTCAGACCCACCAGGCCAATATACTGTTTAGCGAATAGTGTGTAAATGAGGAATGTACATAAAATTTTGGATTATGAGCAGCCAACCTAAATCTGTCCAGTTGCCCTTATTCTATCAATATTCTTCAGATACCCCAGGATTATTCAGTGAATACTTTTCAATTCATGACATAAAATATTTTCAGGTGATTAACTTAAAATGAAAAGGGTTTACACTTGATAGTATTCCTACAGAAAATTCATCCATCGTTGTGTACATTCTAATTTATGTATTGATATGGCCATTTTTATTTGTATCTTTTTCCGTTAGTCTCTCTCATAAAAAATTAATATATTCTGTCATGGTTTTATGGACTGTTATACTTTTGTTTTTCTGTGTTCAAGTGAATTTATTATTTTATTTTTATTGTTTTTTTCTGTCTATTTCTTGAGGTTTTATCTTTGTTCTTTTTTCAACTTCTTAAATTGAATGCTAAGATGTTTATTTTCTTTGTTTTTCTTAGTATAGGGAAACCATTCATCATGAAAAATCAATCTCTCCATAAAGCTTTAGTTTCATCCTATGAGTTTTTACTTATAAATACATACTTTATTTAAATATTCTATGACCAAATGAATATTTGGGGGAGTGTTTTTTTAATATCTAAAGAGTTAGAATTTTAACATCATTTTATTATAAATTTCTAGTTTTATTAGAGTAAATTTAATGGTAGATTCTGTTGTAAATGTATTTTTTAAATTTTAAACTCTCATAAGTTTTGTGAAGTAAATTCAACATATTGAAACTTTTTTTTATTTTTTCCCCAATGTCAATAGTATATCAGTGACTTGAAAAATGCAATTTCTAGCCAAATGTAGGTAACAGCTATTTTTGTTATTAAATGAAAATATTACTTTTTCCTGTAAATGAAATATATCTCTAAGTTCCAACATTATAAACATTGCTTTTTTGTGTAGAATTTAACTGTTTTTAAATTTGAAAGGAGAAAAAAAAAATGAATACCTTTTACCTCTTCTGTTTCTTGTCTAAAAAATTAGCCTGCATGTGTGTCTCCCTGTATAGACTGCAAATTCTCTGTCTTCAGGAAACATGTCTAATTCACTTGTATGTTCTTCTTCCTTCCTCTATGCAAAGGTTCAATACAAAATCAATATTTATCAAATTAGATTAAGTTAAAAGGAGAAAGGATAATGGAAGAAATTACATCTTGCCTCTAAGCCATAAAAAACTTAATTTTCAAACTGATCATATTGACCTTTGTTTCAATCCTTTTCCATAGTACAAAGGACTAGAACTAAATCTTGAAAGAAAGATTTGAAAAAAGGAAGGGAGAGGATATAATCTGATTTGCTTCAAGTTTTGATATTAGCCCTGCCTTGGTGGAGAAATTATCAACTGCTCTGCTTTCAGTCATTTTAAAGAATTTACCTACATAGCTTTGAGGAGAGTGTATGTGATATTTTATTTAAAGTATAAGTCATGATATGAAACCTAAAAAATCTCTGATTAAGGTAAATTCATTGTTCTTTAGAATCTGGAAACTTATAATAAAATATAGGCTGCAATAGGCAACATAAATGAAGAAACTACCAAGGATTATATCAGGAACAATGGTTATGCTTTTAGAATATGATCTTATTCTTCAGTCCCGCTGAACATGAAATAATTCCAGATTTGCTTGTACTATCCATTCATTAATGTAGTCATCCATTCGTCAAATACTTACTGCCAGGGACTGTTCTCAGCAGGAGTGATATTGCAGTGAACAAAGAAACATCCCATCCCCTGGGGGCTTGCAAGTGGTCTTCTAGTCGAATGACTAGGAGCAAGAAAGCATAGCATCCTAAGTGTTTTACCCCTGCAAATGCACCAGAGAGAAAAGAATATAAAAAGAAGAAGGAATACTAATCACTAACAATGGTATGATAAACAAATAAAAATGTTACACGAAAAACAGAGTCTGAGAAGAGGATGATGAGTTCCAAATGTCTGGTCCCTTGTCTTCCACACCTAAGGAATCATATCCAGCGTGAATCATGGGTTCTCTGCTGGTATTATTTCCAGGGAAGAAATATACTTCCAAAGATTTTACTAATCTGTTCATTCTAAATCATTGTGGCGATTAGGAATTTCATAAATATTTTCCTAGGTGAAAACACGGAAAATTTACTTGAAGAACTAGCATGTTTCCTTCATTCTTTTAAAGCTTAATACTGAATGAACTCAGAAGAATTCAGACAGGTGGAAGGCATTTTAAAGTTAATTGCTTCATTTTACAAATTGCATTGCTCAGATTCAAGAATAAAAGCCACTTCCTAGTCTTTGTCACGTATTTCCTTCATCGTGCATCAATCAGATGTCACTTCATTCATGAAGTCTGCAGTGATTTAACAGCTTTATTATGCAGTTGTTTCTGGTAATGCCCTTCACTCTTGACTTTGCAAATTGAAATATGTTTTATTGATCCAGATACATTAAGTGTTTCGGACACTCTTCAGCATATCCCACCTTGCTGGCAGTTACTTAGTAATGCCCACTTCCACATAAATGATGAGTGTCCCCGGAATAAATCCTGGCCTTCCAATAATGGCTTTGTAATGGCCAAAATAATCACGTTTCTTAGCATTTGAGCAAAAAATTACAGAGGGGGGTTTCAGGTTTGAAGTTGACCATTTCTGATCAAGAGCTTCATTGTGAAATTCATTCAGAAGCTACATAGCTCAATTTTATGCATATTTTCATTTAAGCTTCAGATGAATTGCAATTTCCAAAACCACTCCCTCCCAATTAGACAAGAATTTCCTTCACTATGCATAGGCAAGGCAAACTACAAGTGAGATGAATGCATTTTAGCCTGATATAGCAGTATGTCCTTTCAACCTGGTCAACATTGATGGATTTTACTAAAAAATGGGCCTTTTTTCACTCACATACACACACACACACACACACACACACACACACACAAATGGACTGTATTGACAGATCACAGTCTGCTTATATATTGACCAGTGAGTAAAATAAGGGGACATTTCTTTTTTATTGCCTTTTTACATTATAATTTGCATTCTTTCCCAATTTTGATTATAAAAATTTTCAAACATTCTGGAAAGTTGGAAGAATGTTACAGTGGACATCCATAAACCCACCTCTTAGAGTCAGTAATCAGCACTGTAATAATACTATAATATCACATATCTGTCCCTCTATCCATCCAATAACCCATTGTATTTATCTGATGCATTTCAAAGTTAGTTGCAGACGTCTATACATTTCCCCCTAAATACTTCAGTAGGCATACGGATGTAACAAATTTTTATGTTTTTGTGGTTTTTGGCAGTTTCTCAGAACGTGATCTTAAATATTATAAGCTACTCAAATTCTAGTCTCATTGTACTTGCCTCTGCAAAGATGAAATACTCTCCATTGTCTTTTTGGATTCATCCACTATTCCCTGGAGCCTGGTACTAATTGTCCCATCTCTATGTCCCCGTCTCCATCCCTTTCAACCACGAGTCAGAAAAAGTTCTTGAACCCAACGTGCTCACAGCTGTGTAGTGTAGATGGTATGAATTCACTACCAGCAAGTCAATGAAAAGCCATGGAAGATTAGAAACCATGAAAGGTAGGGGTAGTTGACTAAGTGCCTGACACAGTGTCTGACTCATGGATGGTTTCCAGTCAACATTTATGGCATGAAGGAGGTAAGGGGAGAGAAGAGGAAGGAAGAAACGGGGAAGAGTTAGAGAGGGATACCACTGGCTAGGATAGTGAGTGAACGTACCGTAGAAGACCTAACATCTATTTTAGTGGTATTTGGTAAAGAATGTAGGTAAAACTCATCTCAGTGGAAAATTTTAACTGAATCCCCAAATGAACATACTTTCCTATAGCGTATTAATAGTTATAAATCACTTGCTAAATTAAAAGTAGAGATGGCCAGTGAATACTTGTATTCCTTGTGGCAGAAACTTGACTGGAGAAAGCTTCCTGAAAACAAGCAGCATTGAAGAGTTTCTTTAAAACTTAGGTGATTTTGCAGGAGGGTGATTAAGGGACTTGAAATTCAGATAGAAGTCATGGGGGTAGAAATGAGTGAGTGGCAAGTTATTAGACATACACAAAGTTGCTAAAACAAAAAAACATAGACACTTAAATTTCAGCCACTGCTCCCAATATTTATAAGGAAAATTATAATGTCCCCACACATACCCCACAGGGAAAGAGCCAGAATAAAAATACTTTTTGACATTTCCATTTGGAACCAGAATCGCTCATATTTAGTATATAAAACTAAGGAGCGTGTCCCTCGTTAATTTATCTAATGATACATCAACGAATAAACAAAATAATAGTCTTTTCTCTAAAGATAACGTTTATTGCTTTAAAAGATGAAAAAGTATAAAATAATCAAAAATTTTGTGTGTGTATGTATGTGTGTTTGTATGTGTATGTGTATATATAAAGACTCCAAAAAGAGTCTCTGGAAACTCAACTGGTATGTATCATTTGTTTTTATTTAAAAGATTTTTAAATAATTTTTACCGTTTAGTGATGCCAGAGGTTCTCTTGGAGTAATTTGGTATATGGCTCAAAGTGTCGCTATTTCACCTTGTCTAGGTCCACGAAGAGACCTGGAAGATAGCTGGCTCATCGTAATGAATCAAAGCCAGATTTTCTAGTTCAGTCATTCACAAAGGCTAAAATAATTTTTCAGCCAACAAAGGGTTTGTTTAATTATCTATAGGTTTTTAATCACATTTTGCTACTATCGCCACATGTCTGAAAACTTAGACATCTTATTTTCTCTTCTACCATGATTTGAACTTTCTTTGTACATTATCTAGTGTGGTCCCTCAGAAAAAGAAGAAATTACCTGAGATAGATATATATAAATAATGGTTAATACTTTAGTAATACGGCTATCAATATATATACAAAGTAGAGCTTATATAGTTCATACTGGGTGTCATGCTAATTCTTATTAATTACCAAAGAGCAAGATGACTTCAAGTTAATTCACTTAATGACGTATTTATTAGACAGTGAGAAAGTTTCAACAATTAAACCCATTGACAAGTTTTTAATAGCGCTCACAAGCTGGCATCCTTGTTGTGATTTCACAATATTGCAGAACCAAGTGGCATTGTTCTTTAATCACACACGTGAATGCACTCGCTCTGAGTATGTGTTGGATCATCGCGTTCCTTCTCCGCACTTCCCCTTATAGAGCTGGGCCGTAGCTTTTGTTGTCACTTGAATCAAATCAAAGAATAGAAGAAAGGAATAATATGGGAAATACTAGTATGTAGTTTGAGGATGTGTTCTGAATCAGACTGCTGGATTCCTGTATTGGCTTTTCTTCTAACTTCCTGTGAAACCTGAAGCAAGTTACTTAACCTATACGTGCCCTAGTATTTTCATTTGAAAGAAACTGAGATCATAATCATACTTGCCTCATATAATTTTGGGTATTTGTGTGTGTTTGGGGTTTTTTTTGTTGTTGTTTTTGGGGTAAAATTTACATGACATAAAATTAACCACTAACCAATTTAAAGCGTAAAATTCAGTGGCATTTAAATACATCCACAGTGTTGGTAACTATCATCGCCTTCTAGTTTCAAGCCATTTTCATCACCCCAGAAGGAAACCCTATACCAATTAAGCAGTCATTCCCTCTTTCCCACCCAAGTCCCCAACCTGCTTTCTGTCTCTATGGATTTACCTATAGTGGATGTTTCATATAAATGGAATTGTACAGTGTGTGATCACTGGGTCCAGCTTCTTTTGCTTAGCATGATGTCTCTGAGATCCATCCACATGGCATGGTGTATTCCATTTTATGGCTGAATAATAATCCATTGAATGCAAATACCACATTTTGTTTGTCCATTTGTCAGTTGGTGGATGTTTGAGCTGTTTTTACATTTTGGCTATTATAAATAATGTTGCTATGAACTTTTGTGTACAAATTTCATTCAGACATATGTTTTCATTTCTCATGGGTGTATCTAGGAGTGGAATTGCTGGGTCATATGGTGATTCTATATTTAACCATTTGAAGAATTTCCAGACTGTTTTCCAAAATGGCTACACCATTTTACATTCCCACCAGCAATGCATGAGGGTTCCAGTTTCTTCACATCTTCCCCAACATTTGTTATTTTATTTTTTCTTTCCATTTTTTTTCATTATGACCAACTTAGTGGCCATGAAGTGGTATATCTCATTGTGGTTTTCGACTTGCATTTTTCTATTAACAAGTGAGGTTAGACATCTTTTTATGGGTTTATTGGCCTTATGCTGTTTTTAAATGAGGATTGGTTAAAAATAAATAGGTTATATTTATGTAGTGTATGCCATGTATCAGACATTGTTCTAAGTTTTAAGTTTTTTATATATATAAATATATAATCATTTAATCTCAAAATACGTATAATATTATTATATGTAAAACATGTAGAATAGTACTTTGCAAATAGTAAATGTGAGTTAGAAGGGAAAACCAAAGAGAACAAGCATAGAAAAGAACACCATATCTTCCATTTCTTATTACTCATACCACTGATTAATATTTGTGATAAATAAATCATCATTATTTTTATTCCATTCACAACTGAGTACTCAAAGCATATCAAAGTTGTTTCTTCTGGCCATTCTATTATATCACAATATGCCACACATAGGACAACCACTTCATTACGTTTGATTCGATAATGAGGATTTTGTTCTTAAGGTAAATCACAGCTGCTTTTCAGGTTTTATTGATACACAAACTTGAAAGAAGTCTTATTTATATATTCACCTGGTCATTCATTTATTCATTCGACAACTGTGTATTGTGCCTATTACATGCCAGGTACTATTCTAGGAGCTTTGCAATAGCAATTTACAAAAAAAAGGGAGGGGGCCTTCCTTTTGGAGCTTACATTCTCAAGGCAGAAGACAAACAGTAACAAAGTAAATATATAGCATGTCACGCGGGGGTGAGTACTATGGAGGAAAAGAAAGGGAGGGGACATGACCCCAGGGAAACAGAGTAAGGACCAGAGTAAGGAGACAGAATTTTAAATAGGTGATCTGTGAAACCTATTGAGAAGGTGGTACCAAGTCTTGCTCCACTGCTCCCCAGCAGAATTTCTTCCCCTTCTTCTCCTCTCTCTTTAGCATACCTCTGTCTCATAGGCAGAAGAAGGGAAAAGACAGTGGTTAGCAAAGCAGCCACTGGAAGGACAGGATTATTCTAGCGTGTTGAAGGAGCAGCATTGATCTGTTAGCCAATGACGATCCAGAGGTGAACCTCAAATTCAGCCACTCCTTTGAACTGCTATCGGGCAAATCTACACCTTTTTTTTTTCCCACACCCAATCATAATTTTGAGTAAGCGTGAGAATATGACTATTTTATTCTGTCTTTAATGTTTACATATGGCTCAAAGATTTGGTCTATTAGAGCCCATTCATAGTAGCCAGAAATGTAAGAAATTTGCAGGGACGTTTCAACAAACTAATACAACTTAATTTTTGAGAAATGTTCGATTCAGCTATGAGCAATCAATAAGCTCCTAACTACGTACCTAACATATGGGGTTAGAGTAAAAATATTTACCAACAGACATAGCTTGATTCCTAACCAATCAGAAAAGATCTGACTTTGAACAGTGGTGTGGCCAGGACAATGCCTATCAGCTGGATGGATGCCTTGTCTAAGATCACTCTCTCTTTTGTACTTAGATCTTCTTGTATGACTTAAAGAGACAGGGCTATATTGGGAAGAACTTAGACCTGGGGAGACTTGGTTTTGGTTCTTGTTTCTGTTATCAAGCAATGTCGCCTTGAGCAAGTCCATGTCTTTGATCTTTAAAATGGATATAATATACTTAACTTTGCAGGATTCTCATAAAAGCTACATATAATGAATGGATTTTAAAAAAAAACAAAAATGGATCCAGGACAGCATCTGAAACAGGGCAGGCACACAATACATTATCATGGTAGTAACTGTTTTGCTTGTCGTTGTTCTTGCTGATAGCATCTGGTTAAAATACTACTTTGGGAGACGACCTGTCCCCAGTTGGGCTAGAAAAGACCTCCAGGAATATGCTAAAACTCAACCTCAAACAATTCAAAGGCTGCAATGTGCAGCCCAGAGAACCTGACAATTGCCTGTTTGAAAGGAAGCTCCTTTTTCTCTAAATTATATGCAGCCACAATGAGAAGGAAGCTGCCTAAAAATTCGGCAGGTGATGTGAATTTGCCCAGGGAGTTGGAGCTGAATACTAAACTCAAATCAGAGGGTCTCTGTTCATATGTCAGTGCTACCTTTACTAGATCTGTGACCTTAGGCAATTCACTTAATCATAAATGAGCCTGTTATTTCATTTAGAAAATGAGACCATAATAATGATGTCTATGAAAGTTCACTGCAGTATAAAACTACTATACAAAAAACATTCTTATTAAAATGTATAAATACCTACATTTATACATTTAAAACAAGCACAATATAAAAGTGTACAGCTTTTTGAAAGTGGAAATTATTGTGAATATATTTACTTCATCCATTAATTACTTCTAAGTATACACATACAGATTGAGTATCCCTTATCTTAAATGATAGGGACTAGAAGTGTTTCAGATTTGGGGTTTTGGGGGATTTTGGAATATTTACATACACATAGTGAGATATCTTGGGGGTGGGATCCGACCCTAACCATGAATTTCATTTATGCTTTATACACACCTTATGCACATAGCCTGAAAGTAATTTTATACAATATTTTTTATTTTTTTTATTTCAGCATATTATGGGGGTACAGATGTTTAGGTTACGTATGTTGCCCTTGCTCCCCCCCCAAGTCCGAGTTTCAAATATGTCCATCCTTCGGGTGGTTATACAATATTTTAATAATATTGTGCATGAAATAATTTGTGTTAAATACTTATGTGTGGAATTTTCCACTTGTGGCAGGCATCATGTTTGGAGCATTTCCAATTAGGGATGCTCAACCTCTAGCAACTGGTGGAGTAGAATTGAGAAATCAGCCTGTGCAGCTGAAATTCTTAGTGTCAAATACACCAGTAACAGTTCATCAAAGAAATCTGAAGCATTCCAAATACCCTTTAAATTAACCCCTACCAGTTATAGTCATACATATCTACTATTTCTACTTATAATGTTCTTTGAGGAATATTCTCATTATTTATATTTACAGGGTAAGAAAATTAAAGACCAAACAAATGTAATCCCCAATACCTTATAAGTCACTTAGTAGAACCAAGACTAAAAATTAAAGAATTGTTTTTCTTTCCTACCATTAATGTCTATTATTAACATCCAATTATACTCTATTGAGCGTATTCTATAATTCAGGCTCTCTGCTAGACCCTAGGGATTCGAGGTTGGACAAAAACAAGCATGGGGCTTATAAACGAGAAGAGAACTATTAGTCCAATAACCACACAAATAAACATGATATCACAATTGGACAAAACTCTGAAGGCAAGTGTTTTGCTACAAGGAAAGCCTATAATTGGAGACTGACCTTGTTAAAGGATGAGGAAAGATTTCCTCAGGAAGTGATGGGGGAGTAGAAATCTGAAGGATAGGCCAGGCGCAGTGGCTCACCCCTGTAATCCTAGCACTCTGGGAGGCCAAGGCAGGAGGATCGCTTGAGGTCAGGAGTTCAAGACCAGCCTGAGCAAGAGCGAGACCCCGTCTCTACAAAAAATGGAAAAAATTAACCGGGTGTTGTGATGCATGCCTGTAGTCCCAGCTACTCAGGAGACTGAGGCAGGAGGATCACTTGAGCCCAGGTGTTTGAGGTTGCTGTGAGCTACAATGACACCACAGCACTCTAGCCTGGATAACAGAGCAAGACTCTGCCTCAAAAAAAAAAAGAAAAAAATACTCAGCCAGGTTAGGTGGCACATGCCTGTAGTCTTAGCTATCTGGGAGGCAGAGGTGAGAGAATTGTTTGAGCTCAGGAGTTCAAGTCCAGCCTGGGCAACATAGTATGACCCTGTCTCTAAAAAAATAAAAAATGCTAAAAAAAATAGTAGAGGTATAAATAGAAATGTAATATCTTAGCTTTCAAACTAGTTATCAAGCCTAAAGGGGAATGGCTAGAAGCCTTCCCATTAAATCAGGAATAAGGCAAAGACAATCACTATCCCCGTTATAACTGAAATTACTGCAATCAGACAAGAAACTAGAAAAATGAGGGATTTTCCCTTGATTCTCTAGGTAGAGAGTCATATACAAATTAAACATCCTGAGATACCATTTTTTACCTATTGAATTAGAAGAAAACTAACAACTGTGGTAACATGTTTTATTATCAAGAGACAAGATCTGGCACTGACATGTGGCTGGTGGGAGTATAAATCCATGTGTCTTCTAGGTTGGAGAATGTGACAACATCCGTCACAATTACAAATGCATACACCCTCCCACCAGCAAGTTACAGGTGTCACATGTGTACGGCATGAAGAAAATACACCCCAGCATTGTGTGTAATAGTAGAAACATGGAAACCACTGACCAGCTACCATTGACTAAGTTATATTCCACGCGCACATTGGAGAGTAACACAGTCGTAAAGAGAAGGAACCTCCTTACAAAGGAACGTGGAATCTTCTCCATGATATATTGTAACATAAGAAAGCAAAACAGGAGAATGACACCTATTGTATACAGCACACTCCAATTGTGTAAAAGGAGACAATGGGATATACAAACATGTATATGCACAATGTATCTCCAAAAGGAGTCACAAAACACTGAAAACATTGGTTGCCTATGGGGCAGAACATAAGCGTTCAGGGCATAAGGATGTCAGGGAAACACTTTTCTTTGTAGCTTTTGAATTTTGAACCATCGGAAATGTGTTACTTTTTCAATAAATAAGTAAATAAGATATAAAATCGGGATGAAAGGAGGAGTCCGTGAAGGCTCAGGGAGTATGGAAGGAATTTAGAGTTCGGTGGCTGATCCAGTCCAATTCGCTGGAGGGACCCATCACCTGGGGTAGTGACAAGAGGCAGAGAGGAGCATGTGGCCATTCCCATTCACAGAGGTGGAAACAGTAGAGCAGAGGAGAAGAGCTGGAGAAGGGAGGGACGGGGAGATGTTCCAGGGTCAGCAAGAATTCAAGTGTGACCAGAGAGAGAGCAGAGGAAAAATCAAAGGTAGCAATGTTGGGACAGCATTTCTTAGGATACTCGCACCAGACTCGAGGAGGCTGCATAATACCTGGCAGACAATGCGAAACCATCAGAGGCTTTTCGTTAAAGAAGTGAGATGACCAGACCTGCTCTATTCAAAGCCTTGCCTGTTACCATCGGAAAGAATGAGTTTAAAGGAAAAGGCACTGCATGTCAGCTCCTTGAGCAGAGACTGGGGCTGGTCCCCCTTGCGGTCCCTGCACCCAGAGCAGTTCTGGGACAGAGCAGGGAGGCGTGCAGGTGTAGACAGGGCAGGAGCACTTGACTCTTGCCAGACTCTGTTCTCAGGGTGTTACATGGAGGCCCTGAGTTAATCCTGGCAACAGTCACATGAGGGGGCTTCTACTATTGTCCCCATTTTACAGATGGGGGAAATTGAGGCTGGGAGTGATTAAAAAACTTGCGCAAAGAACATTCAGGGAGGGTGGAGCCTAGATTCACAAGACACTTGGCCGTAGGGACCATGCTCTTAAAGAACATTATTAAACTCGGTTTTAAATGTCTTTGTAAACTAGGATCGTAGCAGTGGACATGAACAGGAGAGCAAGGATTCAGAAGCAAGAAATACACAGTGCACCAAGCTGGGCAATTTTAGGGTCACATCTCTACGTTTATTGTTAAATTAGGTAATAAATGCGAAAGTGGTTTAAGGGTAAAAAATGATATTGCTGTATATTCATTCATTCAACCAATATTTTTAATAAATGTATGCAAGGAAATTCCCTTGAGTGAGTATAAGATGACTAAAATATTAGCCCTTCTTTTAAAAGTTGTCCGTTAAAAGTAGTAAATGCCCTAAGAACTTATGAGTCTGAGAATTGAAATACTAATGCAATGAGACTTAGTCCTAAATCCAAATGAGAGAATCATCAGTCTGTGATTCCCTTTCTGAATTTCCCTGGGCATTTCATTAAAATATTTCCATTGACGCATTGAAAAAAAAAAGTAGTAAATGCCATTTATTATGCACCTGGAATTAGTAAATTCCGACTTGGGCTATTGCATACATCATGCCATTGGATACCAACAATCTGATAAAATAGATACCACTGCCCTCATTTTACAAAGGAAAAATGGATACCTACCCATGAAAACTACTTTGTCAAAGGTCACCCAGCTAGCGTATGGTAGAACCACACTCACCCTGCATGTGCTGAATGTGGGGGCCGTACCCTTTGCTGGGGTACTGGGCTGCCTCCTGCAGCTTCCACAGCCAACCTCAGGGCAGGAGTGTGTGCCCAGAGAGCCGTCTTTCCTAGCCCAGGGCTCGAACCCAGAATCAGTCAGGCACCCACAGCACAGAGGGACTTTGCTCAAGACCAAATGGAATTGTAAAAGAAAGAAAGAAAGAAATCTATTTCCCTGACACCAAGGCTGGAGAGGATTGTTGTTCAATGAAGATTGTGTTGAGGATGGCAAAGCTTGCATGTACAAAACCAGTGTTCACTGGGCACACACAGGTTATGGTTCTGCGTGTTTGAAAACTGAATCAGCTTGTAGGATGCAGGCATAAACCCACTAGGAACAGGGCATTTTCTAAGTTACGATGAAAAGTCGTGTACAGGTACATGATGTGATGGAAGAATCTAAGACTGTACCCCAAGGGATACAATGTGGTCTTATAGCTCTGTCTGTAGCCATGCCCACTGGGGCACAGAGACAACACCACGCCTCCTGCTTTATCTTCCATCTCCCAGGGCAGCCTTAGATTAACTACGGAACCACGAAGTCCCCGGGCCCGGGAAGTGATGTGGCACCAGACTCCTCCTGGTGATCGCTGTCATTTCACATAGGCTTTGGAGAAGCCTGCTGTCACCTGTCTTATGTTTAGCCAGCCATGGTCAGCCATGGAAGAACATGAAACAGGGGCCAAAGCCCCCACCCGCATGCCCAGGGCACCCTGCTCCAAATGTTTAATTACCTTTCCCTCTCATGTCTTTCACACACTGTAAAGAAACAGGAAAGGTGAACCCCTGAAGTCATTTACAGGAAAGCACTATTGTGTGCATGAGAAATTGCTCAGCAACAGCCTTGAGTGTTTTCAGAGAACAGAAAGGAACTCCGGTGGCATGATGCCGTAAGTGGCCTCTCCTGACCTTAAATGATAATGCTGCGTCAGGGTACTCGAGTGCAAATTTCCACTGGGCATGTTGGTTTGCCAGCTGTCACTAAACACCGCATTTACTTATTCACAGGGTATAGCCGGGCTGCCACTGCGGGGACCACACAGAGGTGCTTTTCCCAGCCCTATCATGCTCTCTCTCTCTCTCTCTCTCTCTCTCTCTCTCTCTCTCTCTCTCTGTAAGTCACTGCCCCTGACTTTTAATGATAATTGAGGTAGGTATAAATATCTCAGAATAAACAGCCCAAAACAAAAGCCACTTTACTATCAATTTTAAGCTGTTTTCTCTCACCTAAAGCTTCAAGCCTGTCCACCGCCTCGTCCCGGGGAGTTCTCAGATCTGTTCTCAAGCACCACAGGTACTCACATTTCTGCATCTCCCTCCCTGCCCCACTGAATCAAAGAAGACACGGTGCTTGGCTTCCACACAGTCAGCCAGGAATCAGGGGCAGGACCCCAGATCCTGTAGTCTGATCCCAGCCCTTCAGGGAGAGTAGATGAATTCATGAAAGTACTATGGATACTGCAAATGGAGCCTTGGCTTGTTCGTACAGACATAGCATTCATCACTGACCGTGCGATGTCATGTGTTTGAGCCGCAGTTCCAAGATTGATAACTTATGGATAATCACCTGCCTCACGTGAAATAAAGACACCTGAGAAATCAGTTTTTAAAAACTTTGAGGTCAAGTTCCCCAGAAGCAGAGCCTGGGGCTGGGATTCCCGTGCCAGCAATTACGGGAGGTGCATTCTCAGGAGCTGAACAAGGCTGGGACTTGGCTGGACCCTGGCTTCTGCCTGAGCCCAGGAAAGCTCTAGAGCCTAAACTGCACCCCATAGTTGGCCCCAGCTGGAGACGGGGAGCAGCTGTGAGTCCCCCCAGCACAGCCGGTGGGGTAGGGAGGGCCCTGGGCAGGGCACCCAGCAGTGTATACCAAAAGGAGCCACAGGATACAAACTGAAGGTGGAGGGAGTCTTTGGGGGAGGACAGAGCTAAAAATTGGGATCTGCTCGGGCCCTCGCTAAAGCAATGACAGAAGGCACGCCAAAGCCCTGAGCGTGAGCTGAGAGTGCTTTCCCACGTCAGGCTCTAACCTCTCCATCTGAAAAGAACCCACAGCCAAAGCACAGTCTTGGGAGCCTGGAACATGATAATTAGGCAATTAGGTGGGGCATGGAATTCACTTCACTCTGAGGCTTGTAGCTTCCTTAATCCTTAGAGGTAAGCCTTTAAGTGGCCTCTGCCAGGGCTGTAGAACCAGCCACAGGCAGCAAAGTCCCCTGTGGCCTGACTCAGCCTGGAGTCATGGGTCACACCCTCCTGAATGAGCACACCCCAGAACCCAGCCTTTGACCCCTAAGCCTTCCTTCCCTCCTCTGACCCCCAGAGCTTTTCGTTTGTACCTATTACAGTATTTATTGCCTCTTTTAATTATCATCTCTTCGTGTGCGCATGTCTTCATTTGCCTAAACTGTGACCTCCTGTAGGGAGGGGCTGTGTCTAAATTTCTTTTTATGCCTCCTTGGTAAATATTTATTTACGGGGCCATTCATCATTCGATTGTTAGAGTGTCCGAGGTTTCAGCACCAGGAAAGAAAAGGAGAGTCTGCTAAAAGACTGAGCCCTTGGAGTCGCTTTCAAGCCGTTGATGTTTGGTTTGGGGTACGCTGTCTTCTCTTCAGAACAGGTCATTTTTCGTTTATTGTTTCTACTGTCATGTGTCCTTTAAGTTTGGGGGACGGTCTGAAGTTGTCGGTAGTGAGTCATTCCTGGGGACTTGAATTAAATAGGATTAAGGCATATTCTACGAGGTGCCCCTGGGAAGGTTCCTAATGTGTAAACGGGACCGTCTCTGCACACAAGGAGCTCATTATCTAAAGAGGGAAAGAATAGGCATTTGTATGCAAGGCTGACAAGGAAAGAGACCAAGACGTCGCATCTCTATACAGTCACGTGTGTATACAGAGGGAAGTTAAGAGAGGTGAGGAGCCGAGAGCTGAGCAGTCATCCATTTCCCAGGTGGGTGACAGTTGTCCAAATAAGTAGAAATACCCCTTCCAGGCAGGAAGGACAGGTGAGACCTTGTCTGTGAGTTTCCTGTGCCGGCCTTCAGTTAAGTCATATGATAAGGATTAATGTTGTTTGTTAAGTGTTAGCAACGTGCCAGACATACAACACCATCTCTTCCTGGGAGCGCTAGACAGACGAACAATTCAAACATAAAATGGATCAGCTGACAAGGTGGCTCAGTCTCAGAGGTGAGCAGTTTCAGAGTCGTGCAGGTTGGTTTTATTGTTTGTTTGTTTTCATCCGTCGGGTATTTTTCCCCAAAACTTCACCGGGTATTCTGGGAAGGAAAAGAAAAATGCCTCCTATATGTTCTGTGTTGGGCATTCAGTCTGTGGTTATGCTTCTAGAATAGCTGTCAACGTCGTTAGCCACTTCCTTCATATTAAGATCTGTCAAAAGCAGAACTGGTCTAAGGAGATCCTGCTTTTCAACCATTCTCACTGGTGCATTAAATAGGTGAGCGATCACAGGTGCTGGGTATGTTTATCCTCTTTTTGACTCAAATGACATTCATTAGGTTTCGCCTGAGGCGTACCTGAAAGCTAGATTCACTTCAAATGAGCAGGGATGAAAAAAAATGACAGACTACAGAGGCGAATTCGTGCTTTACGTCTTGCTTCGCCCAGACTCACGGTTGGTTATGTGCTGCCCTTCCCGCCCCAGCCCAGCGGTGTCTCTGCTTTGAGATGCGTTCCCACCGGGTCTGCTAAGTTAGGACGGTGGAATCACTCTAAACATGCTAGCAAGAGAAGATGGTCAAGAAAAGTGGAAAGTCGGCATTATAATGGAATTTATTTAAATACATAATGTTACATAGAGAATTTCTTGGACTGAAAGATGGCAGGATGTCTGGGATGCACTACAGACCAGCCTATAGGATTATTATATTATTTGCTGTTTTGTGTACAGTTTGAATGGAAGTAAGCACTGCAGTAAACTTCAGTCAATACATTCTTAGTGGCCTGTTTCTTCTTTCCTCTTCCTTTGCTGGTTAATTCATTTGCCGTATGTCTCTGTTGTCCCATTTTGCATAGGTACATACCATTCATATGATCTGGTTCCACAAACTATCCAGCCTAAAAGGGATTCTAGAGCACTAATGCTTACTGCCTTAGACCTTATATAAGTGCCTCAACCTAGAATAGTTTTTCCTTTCCTCATACATAAAAGGTGGCATTCCCAAATATTGACCGAGTACGAGGGGCACACTGAAAATTTTAACTGTGTTGGAGAATGAAAAAAGTTCTTGGATCCACATATATGCCCATATTTACACATAGCCTCTCTACTTCCTCCTAATTAATTTGGACAGTTGTGTTCATTGACTTCTGAATATAGAAACAAAAATGATTAGTCTGTGGTTGTTCTGATAAACTTGGTTAAAGTGGCCAGCACACCTCATCTCCATCCTAGCCACTGGTCTCTTTGGGATCCGAGGGTGTTCATTACACAGGGGAAGGCTGTATACTCCGCCTGGAGCTGCTTGTTGAACACTAGGTCAAGGCAAGACTCGTGTGTCTAGAAAGATGACAGCGGAGTGTGGTCAAAATATAAATTTTCTGTGAGTCGGAAAATCTAATCTTTGTCACATTGCCACTTTCTAGTTTTAGCCTGAAACCCTAAAGGCCTCAGTTTTCATCACTGTAAAATGAGGTGATGGACTGTCATGTCCCAGAGCGACCTTCCAGCTCAGACCTTCTAGGACAAACCATGGCACCAATTATATCTAACCGACATGTGGGCCTGGGCTGGGCCAGGAAGAAGGAGTAGCTTTCCTGAGAAGCGGGACTCTTCCCAGAGAGAACTATTGTGGATTTCTGGTTCTATGTGTGGTGCTGTTTCCAAGTTCAGGGCATGTCGCCCCTGTGCAAGACAGCCTCGACCTGAAATCAGCTCCACAGATGAACAATGGAGGCAAAATGATTTATCCAGAACAACTGAGAAATGGCAGGATATAACACAAATCCTCTTCCAAGGCAGCCCTCCTTAAGCCTTATTCATCTGCAATCTACTTTTATAAAGAAAAACAAAATAAGGGTAAACATTATACTCGTGAAAATGTCCAAATATCAGCAGGAAGTATAAAAATCAGAATATAACATTCTGACAGCCTGCAGTCAAGCTAGACTGTGGAGTATTTTTAGCATCATGGGTATGTTTTTTCAAGTAATATACATGCTGTGAGAGATGTCATGAACAGACCTCAAAAATCAGCAGGCTCTGAATCCTTCAGAGCATAAAGCCACCTGCACAAAAACAGCGTTTTAGTCAAAGTTTCTCTTGTTCAGCTTAAAAGTTTTGCAGAACCACCCTCCAATTTGTATTCTTTTTTTTTCTTCCTACACTGCATGCAGAATCCGGGACCGGAAAAAGTTGTCTCCAGAATATACTTTTGAAATGACCCCAATGCAAGAATTGCTCGGGAAGCACAACTGTTCATGGGATCCCCAGGTAGTTTTGCAAATCGTGACTGTGCCAATGCATGCAGTCTGAACACATCCAGGGTATTCAAGGCTAGAGTGGTGAAGAAGCTAAAAGTCCACCACACTGGGAAAAGGCTAATGCAAAGGGAAGCTTTCTAAATCCTACTTTGCACATGTCACTGCCTGTTAGAAAACGTTTAGCAGGTCTCTGTTATTTTCAGGTGACAGTCAAAACTCTGAACCCGGGCACTGCGCAGTTTGCTATTTCTCTGCCTCTACAGTCCTTCTCCCATTTCCCCATACGTGAACCCTCTGCTGCTGCCACCCTTGTCTCGTTTTCCTCTGCATGTGCCATGCATCTCCTGATCCCTGCCTTCCTCCAGGATCTAGGACTCAGCTCTTCTCAGCCCTGCTCAAGCTCCCCTCTGCTTCAAGCCAGCTCCCTCCTCTCATCCCATTACTCGCCAAGGCACCTACTGAACTCTTAATTCTCGTTTCGTGCATACCATGTGCCCAGCCTTGGACTAGGAATTTTATATACATCATCCTTTTTTATCCTCGCAAGAACCCAAAGAGATAGGTTTTAGCCCCATTTTATAGCTGAGGAAACTAGGTTCAGGAGGACAGGTGACTTGCCAAAGGTATCAGCACTAATATATGGAACTGGTTTTGAACTCAGTCAATTTGAATTCAGTTTGAACTTTACTACGTCTGGGCTTTCTTTGCAGCTTCCTTGCAACTTTAGTTTTGGAACATACCTACAGTTGACTCTTGAACAACATGGGTTTGAACTGTGTGGGTCTCGCTTACATATATATGCCTATAAATACATATATTCATTTAGAACACATACACACATGCACACGCGCACACGCGCACACACACACACACACACACACTTCAATAGCCCTAGTTAAATTTAAACCTAAAGGCAGGGTCTGTCTATTATGACTTTGTATCTGTCTGACAAGCAAAATACTCCAAAGGTAGTTGATGATTCAACTATTTGAAAAATAATACAAGGGCTGTCCAGAAAGTATCCAGCCATGGCTAATATAACAAGAACAGATTACATGGCTGGATACTTTCCAGAGAGCCCTCATATGTTAAAGTCAACTTTGTGTTGCATGCGACAGAAGCAGCACAGACACGGTAGACATGATTTCTGCCCTTCAGGACTCATAAGGCTTGAAAGCAGACGAGTGCTACAAAGAGCAGAACAAGATTCTGTGGCAGAGCTTGGCAAATGTTTTCTGTAAAGGGTCAGAAAGTCAGTATTTTAGGCTTTGTGGTTATAGGATCCCGGTTGCAACTGCTCGACTCTGTTGTAGTGCAAAAACAACCACAGATAACAAACACATAGACAAAGGGGCTTTGCTGTGTTCTAGTAAACTTTATATATATGGACGCTGAAGACTGAATTTTATATACTTGACATGTGTCACAAAATGTTACCCTTTTGATTTTATTCTCAACCTTTTAAAAACATAAAAACCATCGCCAGCTCACAGGCCTTTGAAAATAAGGCAGCGTGCCAGATTCCATCCACAGCGCCCCCCTCCGCTCTATGGAGTCATGTGACAATGGACTCCTAACTGAAGCGGGTCTTTTATTGACAATGTTGGCTACGTCCTAAGACGATACTGTGTAGCCATTATTGCTTTACATTCATTGTGCCTCAAATTGTTGTTCTTCCAATCTTGATGTTTGATTTAAGCATGTTGGGGGAAATGAGTAGCAATTGCTTAAAATTAACTGAGAGTTAATGTTTTTCTATATAATATTTCTTATGGTTTCTCCTGTTGTTTCTTACAAGACAATGTGGAATGAATTAAAGGGTAGCAACTTACATTTAATTGTTCCTCCATCCCCAAATCAGAGCACTTTTTGCCACCCCAGTTCTACCCCCTGGAGGTAGTTTTATGAAATGTTGAAAGAAAAGTAAATAGCACCCCCAAAACTTAGATACACCTTCATCCTTGGATTGTGGGGAGGGGGCATCTCCATGACTTTCCCCTGGTAACGTGCTGAATAACTCCACTGTTGTTTATTATTCAAAACTGAAGAGTGGGACATTTGTTCAGCTCATTTGTTCACTTTCAGCTGCCTTCGAGACCTTAGTAGTAGTAGCACATTCCGTAGGAATTATTTGAATAATCCGCTTCATTTTAAGGGATCTTCCTGGATACCTTGACAACTAGTTATGCACAGGGATAAGGAGCCTATGCCCTTAATATTAATCTCATTTATACATGTTAAAATGCTGGTACACATTTATTGTTGACACAACACTACTTAGGGCTCATGTAGGTATCACCTGGTTCAGAAACCAGGTGGAGATAGTGCCAGCAAAAAGGAGAATCGGTGACATGATAGCGAGGTATCTCAGGGAAGCTGTGGGCCGGAAGAGAGCCAGGGTTATGGGGGCCCCTAACTGGGACTTGGAAAGCCATTAGGACCCAGGCAGTTCTCTGTCTTCAGCTGTGCCTCGATCTCCTCTGAAGACCAGCTCTCTCTATGTCTCTGCATAAATGGTGAGTGGGGGATGACATCCATGACTGTCTCTCTCCACTGTGCCTGACACTAGCCTCCACCAGGCGACCTACTGACTGCTGCTCCGTCCCAGAGATGTATTCCTGGGAGAGAGAATTCTATTTGACCTATTCTCGTCAATCATATGCCTCAGAAGTGCAGGATTAAACAGCAGAAACTAAGAAGCCAGAGGGATCTTTACTGAGGTGACTCTACATCTGGGGTATGCTATATATATATATACTTTTGGGTTATGCCAACAATCAGCTCCCTAGAGTTTATTTGGCACTCGCTTCATGACCCTTACTTTTATCTGCTTAGCTTGTAGGTTCACCAAAGAGTTTTCGCAAAACAGACACATTTGCAAGCAGTCATCTGCCGATTGAACAACTCTCAGGAAAAGACATAAATGTCATTTTGTTTTCACCTTCCGTGAATCATAGTTGGTATCTTGAACAGAGAGAGCAAGTGCAAAATGTCTGGAAAATCGCTATATTAGAAAGGGCTTACAGAAAATAAAGCAAATTTATGTTAAAATTGCCCTATCTCTGTCTCAATCTCTCTCTCTCTCTCTAAAACACAGACATGACCTACACACACATTGTAGGTCATTGCATTTGCTTGCAATTTTAATCTGTAAAAGGTACTCACAGATAATTTAGATTCCAGTGTATCATTCTTTCAGAACCTAACTGAAAGCTTTTTATTTTGAAATAGCAGGACATTTTTCTTTAAAATCCTATAGGAAGTTGGGGACTTTAGGGGAAACCACAGTGCTATTTTTAAAAAGACTAAAATAAGCTATCGTGGTACATGCCTGGAGTCCCAGCTAACTTGGGAGGTTGAGGCAGGAGGATTGTTTAAGCCCAGGAGTTGGAGGTTAGCCTGGGCAACATACCAAGATGCTGTCTCTTGAAAAAAAGAATAAGAAAATAAATTGCTTTTAACTACACAGGAAATAAATTCTAACTGGCAAATAATAACATCAGTTGCCATTTAGTTAGCACCTATTATGTACCGGATACTTCTATACATTATTTCTAACTTTCAAAATTTCTGCAGAAAGATAACATCCCCATTTTATAGATGAAGAAACTGAGGCTAAGAGAGGTGAATTAAATTTCCTAAAGCCACACAGTTCTGTGAGAGAATTCAAACCCAGATGTCAAGTGACTGCTTCATGCTTCTTCCCATGAGGGGCAAAAAAATCCAGATTTTTTTCTTTTTGCAGAAAGTATTATATACAGTAATGACTATCTTCTCAGCATTTTAGAATTGTTAGATTTTTTTTTTTTAATAAAATCTCTTCTTTCTCCCTGACACCCCATATCCATCCATTCACTGACTGTGCCAGGTAGTTTGTCAAACATTAGGGAGGGGAGGATGATGAAGACCAGGCTTCTGCCCCCAGATGATCGCAGGTGCTAAGGGAGGTGGGAATCAGACAGTTAAGTGAAGTTCAGTTTTGTCATTGCCACGTGAGGGTGTTTGCTGGTCCCTCTGCAGCTGCCTGATAGGGGCAGCTAATTCCACCCGAGGAGGAAGCGCTATGGCTGTGTCTTACTGGAGTTGACCAGATGACCGTGGAAGGTGAGCCAGGACTTTCCAGAGCAAGAGTGGCCAGTGTGGAGATACAGGAGAGTGCATGAACCTGAACTCCTGTACACCAGGAGTTTTCCAACTTAAGTGTGCCTGGGATTACCCGGAGGGCTGGTTTAAGCACCGATTGCTGGGCACCACCCCCAGAATTTCTGATTCAGCAGATCTGGGCTGAGGCCCGAGAATGTGCATTTCTCCCAGGCTGGCAGGTGACCCTGCTGCTGCTGAGCCACCCTGCGAAGCGCCACCTGAAACGACACAGCCGGAACAGCCTCTGTAGGGCATTAGAAATGGGCTGTGCTTTCCAGGTTTAATCAATTTGGTGTTTATATCCATGTGTGAGCTCAGAAACCAGTTTTGCATTGCTTGTGTTTACTAAGACAACCATAAATCTGTCAGGTTTCTTTTTTTCAATCCGAACATTCCCCAGGCAAGGAAGCCATGAATCATGGAATTAAAAATCAGGCTCCCTGGTGAACTGGCTAGGCCGGGCGCAGGGCACTGTTCCGCCCCACAGACGTGAGCCGCAGCAGCCTGGCAGTGCCCAGTGTGCAGAAGCCGGGAGCCATGAACGCAGGAGAGGGGAGGGAAGCGCTTGCTAATCCAAAACAGAGCCAGTCAACTGGACACCCCTCCATGCTCACACGCGGCTCTGCGGCTGGTCCCTTGGCTTCCATAAACGTCTCCCCCTCCCCAGTCATAACAACAACTGGACATACGTAGGGTGAAACCTGTTTCTGAGGACCACGAAAATATAAATGATAATTTCAAACATCTGCTTGTTGCTATTAATTTATATGACATTTCAGAAGAAGAAACAGCAGTAATCCTAGTTTTCGTCTGAAGAGGCTGAAGAGGTAAGATATTCAGTAAGAAAGACAGCAGGCAAGTGCCAAATAAAAGAACACAACCCCGAACCGGAAGGGAGTTAGTGCCAGTTGCCAAAGCTGCCACCAACTAACTGACCTAACAAGAGAAAGTGGAAGAGGGGAAAAGAAAAAGAAAGGAAAAGAAATGAAAGAAATGGGGAAAGAATAAAAGAAAATGGCCCATTGACTGGGGCTCCAACCACAAATATATCTGGGTAATCATGAATTGCCTCACCCTGTTCTCAATCAAATTTTCACCAAAGCTTCCCATGTCCTAAATCAATTAGAAGAAATCCACATCTCCGGATTGTACCTTCATTTTCCCAGAATGCTTTCCCAAGCCAGTGACTTGGAACTCACACTCAGCCCTCTGCTTCCCAGGCCCTTTGAAAAGGATTTAAAGTGAGTTGTTTGAGCTCAAGTTTCACCAATAGAAGAAAACTTGTCAACACAGAAACTGCCCCCACCACACACACACACCCCACGATTTCAACAGTTTTATGGTTCTTCCCCTGCAGGGCATCAGAAGAACAAGACCATTAGTGAAGTGCTAGATCAACATAAGCACTCAGGGAATTGGAAACACAGAGTTCTACAAACTTACAGCTGGAGAACAACTCACTCCCTTCGACATACTCATTTACCCATGAGAACACTGAGGCATACAGAGAACAATTACTTGCCCCAAATCATATGCTAATTAATAGCAGAGCCACTTCCGTGTGCAGGTGATTGTTACTTGTTGTTTTGCTTTATTTGCTTTTATCTTGTTCTGAATGAAGAGGTTTCCTAGTGATACTAGTATTAATAACAATGATCATTTAACATTTAGTGGGTCCTTCCTATGTTCCAGACATTATTTAAAATATATATATTAATTCTTTTAATCCCAGGACAATCCTATGAGGTAGGTGCTAATATCGTCTCCACTTTACCCCTTAGGTACAGAGAGATATACACAGGGAGAGGTAGAGAGATATAGAAACTTGCCTGAGGTCTTGGACATCTCTATTCATGCAAATTTAGGAAAAAGTGAGAAGGGCACAATCGCTAACTGACATGGGAGCAAGAAAAAGGCAAATTTGAAGGAAAATCTAGTCCGTGTTAAATTATAACCTGAAATGTACATATCTTTAGGATATCATATATGTCTCCTACTACAAGGCCATGTGACCTAGCGTTTTGTCACAGGCTGTGAGCTGCTAGAAAGCAGTGTCCCTGCAGCCCCTGTTGTAGGACACACCGGCTACCAAAGCACATAGTAAGTGTTCAGTAAACCTGTGGAGAATCTGAAATTTACATTGAGTGTGATTTATACTCCGGGAGACTCCTCAGCTCAGGGCCTACTCTTTGCAGAGAAAGGATTCTGTCTGTCTTCGAGATGATTTGAGGACATTTGGTCCACTAGGTTAAGAGATACATACCCTAGTGTCTTCCTCCGTGTGGGATATTTTCTTTATGTTTCAGGAAATCTGCCTGTTTCCACCCACTCTAGTCTAGGTTCTTTTGTCGCATAAAATTGACAACATTTTATCCACCACTCTGTGGGATAAATAAATACCCCTGCTGCTTGACTCATCATTGCAAAGTATAAAACAAAGTTTTGTTTTCTTTTTTCCAAGAAACAACACATCTCTCTGCCATGGTGTTCTTCCACCGCTTAGTCCTCCGGTCACCTCATTAGAGCTCCTCCTCACATTACTTGAAATAGGGGCCCGCAATTTACACACTCTTTAACTCCAACTGTGTACCTCGTTTATTTCTTTTGCAGGGACACGATTAGTTCCATTCACTTTTTTGAAGTTTTCCCTACTAGAATGCACTCTTTTCATTTGCCGTGTTCATTCCAAAAGCTAACACAGGGCCTGGCACATTTACATTATCTACTTAGCAAAATACTCTCTATGTGCTGAGCATTCTAATTGCTTTCTTAACTTATTTAATCCTACTTCCCAACCCCACATCCGGTACTCTTAGGACTTTGTGTTTTACAGATGAGGAAACTGAGGCATGGAGAGATTAAGTAACTTTTGTGCCCAAAGGCACAAAACTAGTATTTTCGGATTCACACAGTCTAGTGCTGGATTTGTCTTCAGCCATTACTTTGAACAAATGCGTACATAATCAATTCTTATTTGTTGAACATATGAATAAATGAAAGAAATGTAAATGTAAGTGAAGGGGCTTAAGAATGAAATGTCTGCTGTCTACGGTTTCACTTCTGACATCCGTATTTGTCCCACCTCTAATCTTTTGATCTTTTTGTGAAGTATTATTGAAAGTGTATCTCTCCTCTGAAAATGTTTCTAAGGCAATTAAAAAACACACTGACCTGGAGTTCCAAAGGAAATCTAGTAATACTGACTACATGAAAAGGAACCCCAGCAAACACCCACAGACATCAGCTCTAGTTTGGTAACAGTTCTGTTCGTAAGAGGACAGCCAAACTTGCATGTTTTATGTTATGCTGACTGTCGTGGTCAGCAAAAAGATAGGTCCAATTTTTGTCATGTATATGACAGTCACGTAGGATAGTTGTTCTCAAACTTTAGCATGCACCTGGAAGGAAGACTTATTAAAACACAGCTATCTGAGCCTCACCCTCTGAATTTCAGATAAGGAGATCTGGAGTGGGGTCCAAGGATTGGAATGTCTAACAAGTAACCAGATGCTGATTGATGCTGGGGTTCCAGGAACCATATTTGGAGAACCACTGATCTAGAAAACTCCTATCAGTCAAGTATTAATATGTAGTGATCTTATTAAATTGGTTGGCTTATTGACAGTGATTTGGGATCATTCTTATACCCTGAGAGCAGAATCTCTACCGGTTTTTGTGCTAAAGCCCTCAGTATGTTTTTTGCAGCAGATAAGTTTATTTCACGACAACTTTGGTGCCAAACAATGACTTTCTGTGATATATACTCCTGCAACCCATTGTGTCTTAATCAAACAGGGCACCCCTGCTCAGTGCTTTCCATAAACATTGACTAAGCTATTAATCCTCCCTAAACTCAACACCTGCAATAGCTTTCCGCTTAAAGGCCCCATGGGGAATCTTTAGGTCCCTATTAGGCCACTCTAATGGAGTGAAAGGTGACCCTAAGTTAAATAGCTAATGATCCAAGTGCACTGGGTTAACATTTTTCTAGGTCACTCTCCTTGTCGGATCTGTCAAATGGAAACTAACCTCTCCGACTCCTCACTAGCTTGTTGAGGGGATGCTGATGAAAATGCTCTTGGAGCTATTTCTAAATGGTCTTGTAGCTATGTGCTTCTAAATGAACAATCAAATTTTGTTAAAATATTTAGTACCACATAAGCTGCTCCCCTAATTTCTAAGTGACTTTGTTATTTCAAGGCAGCGGAAGTCATGCAATGGTAATATTTTTGAGAAAGCAAGGAAGATAAGAATGATTCCTGATGCTTATTGAGGTAGAGCCTGAGCCCTGATTTTATTTTCTCTCATCTCCAAACCCTGGTGAACCGAGAGAGGAAAGTATTTGGTTGCCATCGTGGGCAGCACAAAAGCAGATCTTGAGCCATGGGTGGCCAGCAGCAGTGCTAAAGACCAGTGATATTACTTTCAGTTTTGTACACTGAGGGTTTCCAACCCTGATGGATATGTATTCTAATTTAAAATATCACAGGGAAGAAAAAAATAGATGTTCCCATGGAAACATTTTCTGAGGGCCAACTCTTCTGTCTTATTATCATACCTTATTTAAATATTTCCTGGAATCAATTTAAACTTAATTCCTCTATGTGTCTTCTATTTTCAGTGGCCATGGGTAGCATAACATCTGGTCAGAGGTTTTCTTTAAATAGATTGTATAATTGTAGGCAGACCCATCGATTTCCAAATGTCTGCCTATGCTTGCAATAGTTGCAAATCTAATATGTGCAAATTCCATTAGCATTCATTTCCAGATCTCTAATTAAGAATTTTTAAGTTGACTGAACTTAACATTCCTTCAGGAATCGCAGTAGACACCTGCCTGCCGCTGGATGTGGTGCCATTTGTCACGGCGTATGCTGATTGTATTCCAGCCGGGTTCCGAAGAGCATTACTGGGCTTCTATGCGAGCTACCTTGTGCCAGATACACGAGAACAACCTCCCATAAACTTTCCTTTGACTTGTGATTTTATCAGAGTGACCTCTTCTTCCTTATTGTTTTCCATTCCCCCCCAAATTCACAGTTCACTGATGTCCCCTGTGTTTACAGAAGGGCTCCTTTACTTTAGGCTGTGCGTTGACACCAGCTTGCCAGCACAGAGAATCTACTCTTCTCTTTTTTCTTATTTACCTCTTTTTCGAATGTGATAGTTTGATGGCACACAGTGGTAACTCATGGGTTCTGAACAATTTTAAAAGCTAATTATACCTTCAAAACCTAATTTGTTGTAATACAGGACACCTGGGCAAGTTGAATTTCCTTTCTTGTAGCATCAGAATTTCCAGAATTTTATTTGCATCTGTTTGTTGAGATGTTTTTGAAGAGAATTCCATTACTTCTAAGTGTATGAATGCACATATCTTTAGTTAGTGATACAGTATACAGAATTTTTTAAGCTCTCAATATCTCAACCATAACTAGTTCATCTAGATTTGTATTGAAATCAGAAGATTTACTCTGAAGCTAATGAAGCTAAAACTTCAAGTCCCCTCACAGGAGCCCCTGAAGAAGAGGGGAATGATGGCATCTTATATTCATAATTTTGTATTTATTTTATTAATACTAAAGGGGAGAACAGCAAAATTATATAAGCTTCAGTCTCCGTCTGTATCTGGCCCTGATTGGAATGTATTGAAATATAAATTTTATAAATGGCTCTTTTGGTCATAGCCTGTTTTTGCAGTTTGAAAGGGTTACTTGTTGAGGTGGTGGTCTTGATGGTCATTGTGGTGTTTATCTCTGGAGACAAATGCATTCTGACACCAACACTCATATGTCAGTAAGAATAGCAACCGAAAAATAGACTGATACAGCAGGGTCATATAGCGTTCCATCAGTTTTGATGCTATTGCCGGTGCCTTCACAGAGAAGCCAAGGAATGTGTTCATTGGCCTCCCTGAACCATTAAGCTTCATCAATAGCTTTCCACTCTAGGTTTGCTAATTTGCTAGAGTCAGGGGAAGGAATGCAGTGATCTTTATGTTGCTTCCTCTACCATGTAAAGCCTGCTCAGAGGACTCCATTTGCCTCAGTTTTTGGCTCGTACCAATGGCCTGTGCAGACTGGTGCAAGCCGGCTAAGCCAGCAATGGACAACAGGGAGGTACTTTGTCATTTCCATAGTAGGCTGATAGCTATAAGCTGATCTATTCAATGTTTTTGGTGATTCAAGGGAGGTGGTGTTTCAGCCAGTCAGTCCTGGGCTGCTACATCTGGGCTGGGATGGGCTGAGCCTGGGGCTTAGGACCCTCGTCATGGGTACAGTGTACACTAGTGGGGTGACAGGCACACTAAAAGCCCAGACTTCACCACTATGCAAGATATACATGTAATGGAATTCAACTTGTATGCCTAAATCTATTGAAATAAAAGAAAAAGAGATTTAACCAATTCTAAATGCCAGTATAATGATGGTGGTGAGAGAAAGACAACCCCTACCTTGTGGAGTAAAAATTTAAATTTAGGAAGAGCCTTTAGTGTTTCATTCTCTTATGATAGATTTCTTGATTTATCTATCAGAGAGTAAAGAGGAATCAAATCTGTACTGATTCTAGAACTGGCAATGCATGAACAAAACAATAATCACGTGGTTAATTCCAACTACAAGAGGACCTCACTATAATGGAGGTTAAAGAAATGGGGGTATGTTTTAGTGAAGAGTTGAGTTTTAGAGTCTCACATACACAGCCCTGTCCCAGCCCTGCTACCTAGCTAGTCAAATGTCCCTTGTGTAAGTTTCTTCGTAACCCCTCTGAGACTCAGTTTTCTCATACATAAAATATTGAGAATAATATCTGCCTTGGAGAGTTATAAGGATTTAATCTATATATATATATATATATGCCATATATTGAGTGGCACACAGTAGGCACCCAATATATGGTGGGCAGTACCAACTATCATAGAGTTGCTTACAGCATGGGTGATACTGTGCTTCCTGCAGTATAACAATTCCACAATATACACAGCACTGCACATGGTGCAGTGCAACCTCCAGTATTAATACAACAGGGCACATGAAATCTCCAACTAGCATCATAAAGACTTTAAAAATCATTTGCATCTGGGAGTTGGCAATTGCAAAAAAGAATTCCTTCCATGAAGGTTGGCCACTCCTTTGTGACATATTAATTCTATAAAGTATTTGATACATGTTATCATCAGTATGATACAGTTAATAATAATATTTACCATAGAGACTTTATCCCATATCAGCCACTGAATTATGCACTGTTTGTATAATATCCCCACAAAGAGAAAGACAAGCCTTAGAGGGTCATCTGCCCAGGTAACCTGGGTGTACACTGACAGTTTGCAGTCAGGTGTATCTGGCTCCAAATCAGACACTTGCTGCCTGCATACACATATGCGCCCATTCCTTGCTCTCAGGGAGCGTGGAGGCAGGTGGGGAGACATGATACATCCAAACTTATCAGGGCAAGAGACCTTCTATGCCAAGATCCCTGTGCACAGGCCAGGAAGCAATGCTGTACTGCCCCAAGGAGGTGCAATTTAATGGGGTCTTCTAAAAATATTTCCAGGCACCAAACCTCAATATTTAACCTGCAGTTATTTTTTGTTTGTTTTTATTCATAAGCCTCATTATAATTTCTTTTTTTATATCTGAATAAATGTTTCTATTTGCATTGATTTCAAACGTTTGGTATTTAATTTTTTTTCAATCATATTCCTTTCATGTTTTAGAATAAGGATTCATACTGTTTTGTTCGACTGGTTCAATTTTATTCCTCTACCTCTTTGTTTTCTTAATCCCATAGAGCCAGAATTAATAGTGACATGAGCTTTAGTTTCCATTTGCTTTCAGGAAATTCAAAACAAGAGATCATTGTTTTCTACTATTTAATTAAATAGTCTGTGCCAAAATATACATTTTGTTATTATTTTATTTTGATTCTCACAGTTTCTGTACTCATTTCAATTTCACAGGTAGGTGGTCCTTTCAGTAAAATAATCATCTTCTATACTTGCGTATCAAATTTAAAGAATTTAATAAGCATTTTATGTTTAAATTAAAATCTGCAAATGCCCTTGGAGTTTAGCGTTGTAAGAAAAGAATTGTTTAAGCTCCTGATCCATCTTCTACTTCATCAAAATCCTTTCATGCTTATTCATTTATTTGATTTTCTACACAGTTTTGTGATAGGAACCAGATAGTTGATGACTCTCTCCTCTAAACACTGGTAAAATGAGACATGGGGCTTTAACTTTTTACTAAAGTTGTACTAGAACTTGGGGAGGAAAATGGATCTAGAAACCAGCTATTTTTTTTTTTTTTTTTTTTGAAATATCTTGGAGATTTGTATTGGCTTCACTGGTGCTGAGCTCTGCAACATTTTACTCAAAAGAGAGTCTTCGGCAAACACAGTGTCTTATGCACTTTCCTGCCCTGGAAATTCTATTTTAGCCAAGGACATAACGTGCCAATTTCTGAATCCTGGACAATCCCTCTTTATATTTTGAGTTCTTTTTAAAGTGCGTGTGACACATAGCTTTATTTGCACTGAATGGGAAAGGTGTCCACAATATATCGTTTAATGAAAAAAAAAAAAGCAAGCTATTAACACATTGGGTGGCTGGGAGTAAAATTTTGGGTCAGACTTCCCTGGTTCAAAACTTAACTCCACTTTCTAAGAGCTGTGTCACACTGGCCCAGTTACTGAACCTCTCTGTGCCACCATTTTCTCATCTGGTGATTAAATAATTGATTCAACTCACAGGATTGTGTTGTACACACAGTGAACAGTGCCTGGCACATAATGAGTGCTTAAAAACACATATATAATTCTGTAGAAGAACAAATTTTGGGAGAACATATCCATTCATCTAACAAATATTTACTTGTTAAGTAAACTGTTGGCAGTGATTACCTCTAGCACATGGGAATGAGAGAGACAAGAGCAAGAGGACTGAGTTTCTGCCTTAGAAGCTTGGGTATTGTTTGAACATTTTGCTTGTTCATGACTGATCTGCTTACTATGGCAGAGGTTAGGAGCAGACTTGGAAGCCAGCCTCCCTCTGCATTGACGACCAGCCATGTGACTTGGGACAAGTCTTTAAACCACCTAGTGCATCGATTCTTCACACTTAAAGTGGAAATCAGAACAGTCCCAACCTCATATGGTTGTTGTGAGAATTAAATGAGCCAATACCTGCATATCACTTAGAAACACCCCAGGCTCCTTGACGCACAGATGTGACCCATAGCAGTAGCAGTAGCAATAATAGAAAAAAGAGTAGGGTCAGAACCTGCAATGCCCTGAGGTCACCATGATATTTGTCTTTAGAATCATAAAAAAAAAAAAAAAAAGAATTTAGGAAGCATATCCGTGAAAAGACAATAGAAATTCAAATAAAATTGTGGCATCTTGTTTTCATTTCCATAGTTTCCTGTCCTTCCCACAATAGTTTTTAATACCTTAGCCATTGTATACAATTCTTTGTTGAGTATCTCATCCCGTCTATCCTATTCCTGGGGAGGCTTTTCCACTTTGTATCATCTCCTCCTCCCTTTCTCCCTCTTCTTCTGCAGTCGAATTCAATCTGATCTTCAGAGAATTTTTTGACCTCGCCTGATTAAAAGGAATCCCAAATTACTATCTTTTTCTGGCCCGATTTGCTTTTCTAAGAAAAATCGAATATTATTAATAAAACTGTATGCATCAAATATAGATCCACTAAATATTTTATCTACAAGGAGCCGCTTTATTTTAATTATAGTTAGGGATTCTGAGATAGATTTGAAAATTAAGAAAAGAAAAAAATGAACAAATCTTTTGATACTGTCCTCAAGAGATTGACAGCCTAAAAGTAAAATAAAAATGCGTATCACAGGAAGGGATATTTCAAAAACTTAAGCAGGGAACAGCATAGGTGCAGATGGAGACCTTGTCATGGCCACCTTGCTGATGTGTCCTAGGGACCTCAGCTATGGGTGTGTGCAGGAGGCTAAAGAGAAGACTCGCATTTATAAAGCACCTCCTGACAGTTGCGTCAGGGGCTTTATCTATTATCTTGTGGAATCGTTTAACGACCGTACAGTATTATTCTTAATTTTTCTGGTATGGACACTGAGGATCTCAGAGCTTTAGTAACTAGCCAGAAATCCTACAGCTCCTAAATGCTGAGCCAGGACTCAGACTCAGGCTGTCTGGCAACTCGCGTGACCTTGCAGTACCTTCGCATATGTGACAAGTATTAACTGGGTGCTGTTGAGAATAAACTCAGAGGCCGCAAAGAGAGATTACAAGGTCATTCTGTATTAAGTGATGTTCGTTTTCCCCAGAAAATTCTAGCTGCCTCGTGTCCATGACCAGACTGATATTTGAAGAGGTGACGTGTTTATCTGAGAACTCACCTCTCTTTCTCTGCACTGCGAGAGGCTGAACCACCCAGGTTCACCTCCTTCCTGTTCTGAAAAATGAATCCTGCTGAATTTCTTTTCTTTTCTTGGGCCAGTCCCATCCAAACGCCACCATATTTGAAGTGGTTTTGAGGAAGCCTCAAGTTAGGTTCTCAGCCTTCCCTACATTGGCCTCTCAGCCCCCAGCCTCTGATGCTCCATCCCTTCAAATTACCGCCCATCAGACGCAGCCTCCATTCCTGCCTTTATCTTGACTTTTGCCTTCTGTTACTGGTTCTCCCATCCAAAGTGTAACTAGGTTACTCTCCACAGAGGCAGAGTGGAGGCAATAGTGCCGGGTCTGAGATAAAAAGAAGTTGTGCTAGGTCTCAAGGGAAAACACTGAGTAGAAGATGGAACGCTCAAGATCAGGGGTCTGTGGCGTCCTGGGAGAGACAAAGGCAAATGCCCTGTGCTGTAATAGGAAAACCATCGGTGCGTCAGGAGCACTGGAGAGTGAACTGGGCGTAGGTTCTTCCCTGTTGGGAATTCGGTGCTTTCTCTTTACTGCTCGGCAGCTTGGGATCTTGTTCTTCAAGACTCACAAAAGATCCCTGTCTTTGCCACCTCCGTACCAACTCAGACAAAGCTAATTAGCCACACTTGCTCCCTCTACTGCGATTATTTTATTTAGTTGACAGTGTCACCAACAAGTGGTTCCTCCAGGGCAAGCACCGTACCCCCAGTCTCAGGCCTGCAGCGGGCAATCAACCATTGTTGCTGTCTGAAATAACAGTGGAAGAGCTGAACGCGTGAATGTGAGGTTCGTCCTTGGGATGGTGGAGAGTGTCATTTCCAGAGAACTTAAGTGGGAGCTGATTCTTGAAGACACGTCGAGTTTGCCCCGTTTATAAGTACCAGGACATTTCCCAGACTTTACTGACAAACAGAATGCTACCACATGTTTCTGGATCTCTGTTTGTCTCTCTTTACGCCCGGGTTTCCCAACAGTGACACTATGCGACACTTGGTCTTAGCCAAGAGGCTGAGAACTGATTCATACTCAGCCCTGTGGACATCCTGGGCAGAATGATATTTCGCAGGGAGCCGTGCTGTGCGTTGTGGATGTTTGCCCGCTTTCCTAGCATCTACCCACTAGATGCTACCAGCACATTCTCCCCAAGTCGTGACAAGAGAAATGGCTCCAGACATCGCCAAATATCCCCCAGGGGCAGAGCCACCCTGGGTTGTAACCACTGCTTTATACGCTACAAATGTTAGTTCTTGTTAAGCATGAAAAAGGCCATTCTCTGAAATCAACCAATCATAGAAAATTATTAAATTGATTTTTACCATTTTTGAGAAACTACTATGGACCAGGCTATATTGGGTGCTTTATACAATTTCCATCTAATCCTCAAGTATTATAATCCCCATTTTATAGATGAGGAAGCAAGATCAGAGTGCTAAGGCGATTCGCCCATGTGGCAGAATCGGGCACGTTTCCTGACCCTAATGGGCCATGGCAGGGCCTGTTAGCTGTTTAATACAAGCCTCCCACTTCACTTCTACACTCCTTGCAAACATTGTAGCTACACGTATGAATTGGGGCGTGCTAATAGGCTGAAGTTTGAAAGGAAATCAGATGTGTGGAACATGTCCAGGCATAAAAATAAATACTCCAATAAATATGGACCTTGGAAAAAATCATCACGAGTCTAACTTAAATCAATCATAAAAGCGTAAATATTAAGCCGAAGAACTTTCTTCACCAGGTGTCCTTTCGGTACATAAACTGACATCTTAGAAATATTTAGTCCAAATGACTGTTTTCACTAGAAGATTTTTAATCAGAATTATTTCCACAGTTGCATTAGCTAGACTGGTGCTTTAAAAGCATCCTTCTTTATGCTCCATTACAAAAGCACAGCATTCAAAACAAATAAAATAGATACATCTTCTGAATGTTGAATAAGTAAGAAGTAAATCTTAGATCATAAAGATTTGCAGGAGAACAGACTCCAGCTGGACTCCTTCCTCTTCCTCTCAGAAAAGAATAACTCTAGAGACAAGGGCGTCTGTCCCTTTCTGGGTAAAGGTGTCTTACTAATGTTTAAAAAGAACTCTCTCTCTCTCTTTTTTTTTTCTCTTCATGCCATTTCTCTACAAATTCTAATAACAAAAGGTTTTAGGTTTGAGAATGCTAATGCACATAAACATCAGTCCAATTTGGATTTTCGTTTTTGAGGTAAAACCATGTTATTTCAGCAGCAACAGCTACGCATAAGCAGTACTGATACAAGTCCTTTTCCAAGCATCCTGCATTTTTGTTGTCAAATCAAATAAAAAACACATGAAAGGCAGCAACCAAGGGAGGCAGTATGATACATCCATTTTTAAAAAACAAACTTTCTCCTTTTTAAATGGAATTTTATTCCGGTTTTGGCATTCGAAAATGTTTTTTTGTTCACAAGAGCCATTGCTCCATATTAGGTAACATCTCTCCCTCTTGCAACTTGAAACGAATACCCAAGAGCTAAGTTCACAAGTTTGATTCCCTTTAAAGACACGTTTGATGGCAAAGCTTTGTTGACTTTTGTTTGATATCCTCCGTGGACCGCATGACTGAACTAAGCTGAAGTTCCTGGTCACCGGCTTGGGAAACACGCTGCTGCTTTGACGCCTGTCAGCAGAGAGGTTGTTCTGTGAGACTGTGTTATCATCTAGTGGCCGGCCGTGGTATTTTCATTCACCCGGACCGAGATAGCTTTGGGAAAAGTCATTTTAACTGTTGAATGCTGTGATGAATTATGATAGAAAACAGAGCCCTGAAAAATGATGCGTACTAGATTCCGAATAGGGGAGAAGCACTAAATAGTGGGTCTTAGGAAAAATTATTGTTGCAGACTGCAAAGATATTTTGGGGGTTTTTCCCTGGTCATGAATACAAATACGATAATGATAGAGGTAGAATTAACTTAGACTTCTAGAAAGATTTACACATATTTAATCAGGTCAGGAGGTTTAAAAATTGAGAGCCCTCAATTCTTTTTCCTGAAGATATACTGCCAGGATGGTTTAGAGGAAATAAAATGTGTCCATCTCCTTAGAATTCACTATAACCAAGGTGCCTCACATATATATTGGCCTTTTCTGTTTCTCTGAGCAATTTCACATGTATTTTTATGTTGGATCTTTACATAATTTTTTAATTTTAAAAAGTTACCTATATATTTTACAGATTTATAACCACAGAGTTTTTTTTTTTTTTTCTGTAACCAAGAGGAAGGTGGTAAATATCCCAGAACTAATCTTCAATTTCTCCTAAACTCAGTGCTTCCAAATTCTTTGTTTTTGTTCCACATTTTTTTTATTTCACCCTCTTCTTTTAAATTTAATAAAAGATGACAAAATATCTGCTGCAGTGGCTTTCAAACATTGTTAAGCATGAAATACATTGCACGTCCATCACAACTATATACATAAAAATAAATGTGAGTCAGGCAAAATTCTAGTGAAACAACATTTATTGTCATTATGTGGTATGTATTCTGATATGTCCTATTGAATTTAATTTATATTCTTTTTTTTAATCCTTGTATTGGCCCACTAGTTGCTGTCTTGCATTTTGAACTTAGAGGATCTATTTGTATGTGCTGCGCAATGTAATGAAGCGGGAATGGTCTGAAAAAAATACACCGTGCTCAGAGATGAAATTGAGAACCCACCGATACCTACGCACAGATGTAACTAACCCACATGGAAGGATAGGGCCATCTTCCCAGAATCCCCGAGTGCCCTCAGAGGCGCTCAAGTTACCCACTGGCAGGAGCATGCTCGGTTTCTTGCCTGCGGTCTGGCACCTGGAACCCTCCAATAGCGATGTCCCAAATGCCCCACCAACCCAATGCGGGGGGAGCTCCAGCAACCTGCTGGATCCCAGACCACACTCTTTGCCCTCACTCTGGCGATATCCCGACAACTCCTGCCTGGGATTATTTATAAAAAGCTAAGGTCAGGAGGCTGGCAGGGGTCTCTATTCCCCCCTCCTGCTTCTTCCTAAGCATGGAAAGGAAAGGCTCCCGTAGATCTCCTCACTAAAATAATTCAGTTCAATGAGCGCCGACCATGAACTCCCTTGACTCAAAAATACAAGTCCCAGAATACAAGCTATTGAGTCAGAATGAGGGAAGAGCATGAAGCACAGAAATGAAACTCATCTCAGGCAAAGCACCCTAAGTTGAGGGCTCTTGGCTCAGATTTATCATTGTTTCGTTTGGGTCTCACCCAGAACCCCTGATTCTTAGGAAGGTACATATTACTTATGAAATAATAAATGGACCCACAGTAGGACATGAGGTGACTTTCATTTCTAGTAAATATTTTTAGATATTCTTTTTCTGAAGTCCACATGACTTGCCGATCCATCAGTTTCTCCCGTGTCATCCTGTGTACCAGTGAGTCCCAAATTGCTGGGCCTTCCAGAGAGTGGTCCTCTTAATGAAAGGATTCTGGCGCAGCGGCGCAGGAGACAGGGAGGAGGTCAGAAGAAATGGCTTAGGTCCAGGTACCTGAAGGAAGGTCGGGGTGCGTGGGAGGGATCTTGTTTCCGGGCCACATGGGAACACTCTCTTCCTCAATAAAGCTGGGTACAGCCTTGACATGAGTAGGGCGGGAGAACCAGGAATGCACCTCACCTGGGCTGTGGGGACAAGACACAGTGCTCTCTGCAGGGGCACAGCAGCTGGTGCCCATCCCCTCTGGGGAATGAGAGGGAAGAAAGGCCCCCCTGCAGCAGTGAGGGCAGAAAACCCAGGACCTAGAGCGGAACCGGGATTTATTGTGTGCGAGATGATATATTAGGCATTTCCATACAAAGTGTGTATAATATTTTCAATCCATCATATTCAGGTGAGCAAGATCAGGAATTTTATTTTTATATAATTTAAGTTAAAGCTGCATTTTGAGGCCCCATGCTGCATAACAAGTCACCACAGACTTAGCAGTTTACAACAAAGAGGCCCGTTCAGGGTCTCGCAAAGCTGAAATCAAGGTGTCAGCCCAGCTGAGTTCTCTGATGGCGAGACTCAGGAAGAATCCATTTCTAAGCGCGTTCATGTTGTTGGAGCTTTGGTCACCGTGCGCCAGTGAAGTATGAGCAGCTGTCACCTCTGGGCACCACACAGAAAGGGCGTGAGGCACAGATCTCCTTTGAGTCTTGCAACACCAGTATTATTCAACTCATTTTTTCTCCCAGCCTGTCCCCATTTAAAAGCAACACCAGCATGAAGGGCGAGGTTCCAAGCCCTTCTTGGAATCTAACCCCCTTTAACTCTCTTCTCCACTTCCCTCTGACTTCGGTAACTTTGGGATTTTTTTTTTTCATTTGGAACATTAGAGATTAAGCCGAAGTCCTCTTTGTCCATCATCTCAAACCTAATCATCTTCTTCTTCCTAAATGTCACTGCTAATATACAATTTTCCTGTATCTTTTGATCCTTTCATATTTAATTACATGAGTAGAAAAAAATCTAAAGATATATACTATCTTTTGTATATCAGAGAGACACTATTGTTGTGTGTATTGTATTGTTACCTAAATTATATCACATTATATGCATCATCCCACAGTGTGCTTTTCTTACTCAACAATATATTTTTAGAATTTTCTAAGTTAATACATATATATCAAGTTGATTGCATTTATTGGCTGCATAGTATTCCCTTTTATGTATGGCCATATTTCTTGTCCATTTCAAATTGGTGGTCTTTCACATTTCCCTGGTTTTTTTTGTTTTGTTTTGTTTTTTTGTTTTTGAGACAGAGACTCACTCTGTTGCGTGGGCTAGAGTGCCGTGATATCAGCCTAGCTCACAGCAACCTCAAAACTCCTGGGCTCAAGCAATCCTTCTGCCTCAGCCTCCCGAGTAGCTGGGACTACAGGCATGCACCACCATGCCCAGCTAATTTTTTTCTATTTTTAGCTGCCTAGCTATTTTTTTTTTTTTCTATTTTTAGTAGAGACAGGGGTCTTGCTCTTGCTCAGTCTGGTCTCCAACTCTGAGCTGAAGCAGTCCTCCTGCCTTGGCCTCCCAGAGTGCTAAGATTACAGGCATGAGCCACCGCACCCAGCCTCATTTCTTTCATTTTTGTCATAACAACAAGTGTTTCAAGTAAACATCATTGTGCATGTCTCTTTGTGTACTTATATATGCGATAGTTTCTAGAGGGTAGATGCCTAGCAGTTACGTTGCTAATTCAGTGTTAATTGATACTGTCAAATGTAGTAGTTGCATCAGTTTATTTCATCTGGGTGGGACAAGGGGAGATCTTTCTTATTTGTCTAGTGATTAGGTCCATATATCATTCACTGATGTTCAGAAGACCTAGTGTTTGCAGTTCAAAAGACCTTACCTTTAAAGCCCTTCTCTCTACCAGATTATTTAAAGTCAGTCTACCTCAAAACCAAAAATTGAGCACACACAGGTTTCTTTCTCCCTGCATCTCTGCAGTAACAACACAACCCTGAGGATACGAGAAGTTGGCATTGGGAGAAAGGAGGGGATGTCCTTTAATACTTCAGAATATTAGCCTTCCATACCATAACGTTCTTACCCTTGCCATAACCCACAGAGTAGGTGGTAGAATTCAATTTTTATAGATTAAAAATATGTGGTCTCAAGGTAGTCAGGCAATTTGCTAAGTGTATACACCTTCTGGGCCAACCCAGAACTCAAACCCAAATCAGCCAGGCTCCAAAGACCATGGCTTTCCAACTATGCTTTGCTGACATCTAATGAAAAATTATCAGTGATGATGAGAACATCATATTTATTATTATAAGTGGTATTAATGTATCTCATTCCATCATAGCATCAGATTAGTACCCACAATTTCCTAGACATTTCTGTCTTCATAGACACAAGTCATACTGGGTTTTAGTAATGTGCCTTGCTCATATTGATAATTTCGGCTTCTCATTCAAAAGGTTTTCTTTTCCTCAAAGATATGTTCACCTACCACTTATTCACTTATTTCTTGTTGCTTTCACATATGCAGTTATTAGAAGGAAACTCAAGTGTAGTCATCAGGAGTGCCATGGTTATTAACTATTAACTTATTAACTTTTTTCCTTTGGATGTTGTATCACACAGGTAAGCAAGTGACTCAGGTCATTCCCTTTAATGGTTCTTTTATAGCTTTAAACTTTTTGCTCTGCCCATAATCTGCATCCATTATATGACAAAAAAGAAGAGAACATTTTAAAAATAGGCAAAAACACATTTCCAGGATTTTCAAAAGGGTATTAGATATTGAATTAGTGTTGAATTTTAAGAAGAATAATGGCCATTGGTAGATATGCCAGAAAATACAGGTCAAAGATCACCTGCCTGACAGTTGGTGATACAAAGTTTTCTAATGATTAGGCAAGAAGCACCCAGACATGTATTTAATGAACATGACATAGACAGCCAGACTTACCTACGGGTATCTTTCCTCAATTCTGGTTTCTTTTATTCTGTATTCCAACAAAGCACAATTGGACTAGAAAACTGTTCATTTTGTGGTGCTCTAAAGACTCATAGGATGAAATGGACTAAGAATATTCACTTTAGGCTAATCTCAATTCTTGCTTATATTCTTAGATAATATGGGTCAACTGAGCAAATTGAGTTGCTATTAAATTCGTACAAACATAATGTGATTATTCACAGGGAGCAATTTGGTATTGACTAAATAACTTTGTGCCTTTTAAAATATTTTATTCATGTCACATCTCTCATCTAGGGGTGAGTTCATGGAGGGCAAAGGCTGTGTCTTATAGAATTCCACAGCACCAATCATCTTAATCCAGAGCTGGCAGTGAGCATGTGTGGATGTTGGCAATGCCAGAATATGTTAATCAAGACCCTTCCAGTTGCAGATGACAGAAACTGTCTCAGGTAGCCCAGGCAACAAAGGAAATTTGTTGGCTCACATAACCAGCAAGGTCAAGGAGATGGTGTTGCCCTCAGGAGTGGCTAGATCCAGGTTTCAAAGGACATTATCTTCATATTATCTCTGTTTCCTACATTCCTTCCCATCTCTTTCCTTCCCTATGTCTTTCCTCTGTGTTTGCTTACTTCTCAGTTACAAAGCTCAATGACCAGCACCTAGTAATCCCAAATATAAAAGAATTACTTTCTTTCTTTCCAGCATCCACATCGATTCTCCAATTGACCCTCCTGCTTGAGTCTTCTTCAAGTCCATTACTATGGCAGAGTTATCAGGACCACGTAATTGATGTCTATCCCAAAATACATACTATGGCTGATAGGCAATTTCTAAAAGGACAGCTGGAGGAAAGACAGATAACAGACACCCACTGCATGACCTTGGCAAGCAAAAAAGACGAGAGAGACAGAGAGAGAGAGAGAGAGAAAGAGAGAGAGGACAGATATGAAGCATGGGATTATTGGGCATTATATTTATAATAAAATCAGCATGGCATAAGACCTGAAAATGAGGCCACAGAACATGATCATTTCCAATGGGACATGAAAGCAAAGACGTAGAAAGTATTTGAATGGCTAAGAGTTTTAAAAGGTGCTGTAGAAGTTTCTGTGAGATTCAGAAGGCTAGGGTGGCAAAGGGAGAACTGCACAAAGGCCAGCAACACCACCCAAGCAGCGGACCAGGAAAACTCAGCTGCTATGTCCAGGAATTTTGGGGGTGAAAGAGACATTGGTGAGGGAAAGGCTGTTCAGAGAGTATGTAAGAATTGAGCACGGGTCTGGGGCCGGAAAACAAGAAATGTGTGAATAAGGGTAATCTAAAGAGAACCAAAGTGTCACTGATCAGCATGTGGGGTGGAGGACCTTCAAGAGGCAGCCTAGATGCCCGGTAGACCAGCAGTAGTAGTAGTTATTAACCTCAGAGACGGGGCGTTGTCCTCAGCAGCCTGTTCTTGTCCACCTACGCAGTTGCAGGCGTGCTGGGGAGATAACACGGCAAACACCCAGGATCTCAGCGGAGAGAGAGCAAGCAGACAGATCTTCTATATACGCACCTTGGAAGAAACCATAAATGTAATCGAGTGCACCAAACGGCGTGTGATACTTCCCAAACACAGACATCCCTCAGCGAGGGGGAGCAGAGATAAGAATGATTTGACATCACCTAATTAAACTCGGAGAAGTAAAAAGAAGTAAAGGAGAAAAAACTCACCAGTTCCCTAAAATCAGAAATTAGTGCAGTGTAGGAGATTTCATCTATGGAAAAACAGTGATAGATTATACAGAATTATTTAAACTATTCTCTGCAATCTAGTATTCTATTAGAATATTTAGACTGTTTCCAATTTTGTATTATTTCAAAGAGTACTGAAGTGACTATAGACACGTGTATGTATATATGTACATGTGAGCGTGTTTATGTCTAACTGTGTAGGTATCACATATATACATACCATACACACACAGGGCCAGACAGCTCCTGAGATCATGGATTTGGGCATTTTTTATTTTTTACAGATACTGCCAAGTTGCCTTTCAAATGATTGACCAATTTACACTGCAACCCCAAAACCATGGAAATTAATTACCCTCACACTATTGTTAACACTGGATGTATCAGATCGTTTGCATTTTTTGCCAGTCTTTTAGGTGGCAAAGGATATCTCATTCATTTTTAAATGCACATCAATTCCACTTTAATGATTCTGAGCCAGTTAGGAGGGGCTAGTTCTTCCGGACACTGGAAGGAGCTGCTGGATAGGCAGGATAACATCACAGTTACACATGGCGGCTGTGGGCTCCGAATGTCTGGGTGTGACTCTCTATGTCCCCCCGACCCCTCTTCATTAGCTCAAGTACTTGAACAAATTACTTAACTCTCTGTGTCATCCTTTCCTATAAAATGTGATTATTGTAAGGATTAAATGAGATCATGTATATGATACAATGTGTACCACATAGTAAATGTCCAATAAATATTTTCTATTGACATTTATTATTGCACTAAATTTGGCTCTGAGCATCCTGACAGCCAAAGCAAAGTGAGTTCATTGTTCAATAAAAAGGATAATAAGATACGAATGGTAGATACTTACATAGCACTTACCATGTGCCAGGCCCTCTTCTAAGGTACTTTATGTATCTTAAAACATGTTGATGAGAAACAAGGCTTCTTTGATCACTTATGATTGAATTCTGGGAGGAATTTATCAACAATTTATTCCATTTTGCAGAAAACTATCATTCCCATTTTTCAATAAGAAAACTGGGATTCAGAGAAGTTAAACAATATCCAAGACCCCACCTCCAGGAAGTGTTCAAACTCAGATTGGAACTGAGCCCTTTTGACTCTACATTCTTTTCCACTATACCAGAAAGCCTTTCCAAAAGTCTCTGTTGAATCTGACTGCACTCCTTTGAGGGATACCCTGAGATACCCTGGGCATGCAGTACCACAAGGCTTGACTTTAGGACTCTTGTGATGCCCATGCATATATATATATTTATTTGTAAGAGTTTACAGTTGAGGACTTTTTTTTTTAGAGCCAGGGTCTCACTCTGTTAGCCAGGCTTCAGTGCAGTGGCACAATCATAGCTCAGTGCAGCCTTGAACTGCTGGGCTTAAGCGATCCTCCTGCCTCAGCCTCCCAAGTAGCAGGGACTACAAGCATGAGCCGTCACACCTGGCCAAGTTGAAGACTTTTTTAACCAAGAGCATAAACACAACACAATTGTACCTAACAGATTTTGGCTATGATGATCAAACTTCGAATTAATAAAATGACACTCATTGAGGAATGATTTACTGGATCTAGTCCACAGCCATTGGTGGTGTGAGAATTCCTGAGCCAGTGGTGTCCCAGTACAGCCCTGGAGGTTCTGAGAGGATGGTACAGGTCACAACCAAGGCTGGCTACACCACCATGGGGGTCTTCCTGGTGACACCTTAATTGTAATGGTTCTTAGTTGTTTATATACTTTGGTAGCAAGTGTCTGAAAACACTAATTGCAACTTTGCAACAATTTACACGTGTTATGTGCTAAAATACTTTTTCATTATTGGAGTTAAAACATCTAAATACTAGAAATATTCAAAACTGGTTTGGTCCATTCAAAACATTCTGGTAAAAGTTCTTCCTCATGTTATCAAGCAGAAGATACCTGCCTTGTAGGCAGTCATGTTACCGATTGTTATAAGGAATGACATATTACTTTTCCAATACATGTTTTAAATATAATGTGAATTGATTTATACTTATTTTCTCCCTTTGTCTGGGTTGGCATTGCTCATTCCAGGGAGGCTTAAATGGCTTGTATCACCTTAAAATTATTTACATCTAAAGCCTTGGATAGGTAAATGCTCAGGTGGATAAATGCAAATAAATCAAGTCAATTTATCAAGTGGCAGGATGATAAAGCTATGTTGAGTAAGTGTCATGTAAGCATCTAATATTTTTCCCCTTTACAAAAGAAGAGAAGTAAGGGCGATTTTGTTTGATAACAGCACTACGTGGAATATATTTAGAAATGTGGAGAAGAGCACAATGTTCAATGCATGCCACTGACTAATTATACTGTCTCGAACAAGTCGATCTGTGCCTGCCCTAGAGTCCTCCCTTTTAAAATAAGAGAATGAATGTAATAACGTTTGGCTTCTTTGAGATTTAGCATTCTATAATAGGTCTTCCATGTCTTTTAATATATGCAACACCAAGAACAAACGAATGAAGGCAGAATGTTGCTAACTCCATCTTTTCTCTCTTTTTTTCTCCAGACTATGTCAGAGAGTCACAATGACCTTGCACAATAACAGTACAACCTCGCCTTTGTTTCCAAACATCAGCTCTTCCTGGCTACACGGCCCCTCTGATCCAGGGCTGCCCCCAGGGACAGTCACTCATTTTGGCAGCTACAACGATTCTCTAGCAGCTGGGAATTTCTCCTCTCCAAATGGAACCACTGATGACCCTCTGGGAGGTCATACCATCTGGCAAGTGGTCTTTATCGCATTCTTAACGGGCATCCTGGCCTTGGTGACCATCATTGGCAACATCCTAGTAATAGTATCATTTAAGGTCAACAAGCAGCTGAAGACAGTCAACAACTACTTCCTCTTAAGCCTGGCTTGTGCCGATCTGATTATAGGTGTCATTTCAATGAATCTGTTTACGACCTACATCATCATGAATCGGTGGGCTCTAGGGAACTTGGCCTGTGACCTCTGGCTTTCCATTGACTATGTGGCCAGCAATGCCTCGGTCATGAACCTTCTGGTCATTAGCTTTGACAGGTACTTTTCCATCACGAGGCCTCTCACCTACCGAGCCAAACGAACAACAAAGAGAGCCGGTGTGATGATCGGTCTGGCTTGGGTCATCTCCTTTGTCCTTTGGGCTCCTGCCATCCTGTTCTGGCAGTACTTTGTGGGGAAGAGAACTGTGCCCCCCGGGGAGTGTTTCATTCAGTTCCTCAGCGAGCCCACCATTACCTTTGGCACGGCCATTGCTGCTTTTTATATGCCTGTCACCATTATGACTATTTTGTACTGGAGGATCTATAAGGAAACTGAAAAACGTACCAAAGAGCTTGCTGGCCTGCAAGCCTCTGGGACAGAAGCAGAGGCAGAAAACTTTGTCCACCCCACAGGCAGTTCTCGAAGCTGCAGCAGTTACGAACTTCAACAGCAAAGCGTGAAACGCTCATCCAGAAGGAAGTACGGCCGCTGCCACTTCTGGTTCACAACTAAGAGCTGGAAGCCCAGCGCTGAGCAGATGGACCAAGACCACAGCAGCAGTGACAGCTGGAACAACAACGATGCTGCTGCCTCCCTGGAAAACTCCGCCTCCTCCGACGAGGAGGACATTGGCTCGGAGACAAGAGCCATCTATTCGATTGTGCTCAAGCTTCCAGGGCACAGCACCATCCTCAACTCCACCAAACTGCCCTCCTCAGACAACCTGCAGGTGCCCGAGGAAGAGCTGGGGATGGTGGACTTGGAGAGGAAAGCCAGTAAGCTGCAGGCCCAGAAAAGCATGGACGATGGAGGCGGTTTTCCAAAAAGCTTCTCCAAGCTTCCTATCCAGCTAGAGTCAGCCGTGGACGCAGCCAAGACTTCCGACATCAACTCCTCAGTGGGTAAGACCACGGCCACTCTACCTCTGTCCTTCAAGGAAGCCACTCTGGCCAAGAGGTTTGCTCTGAAGACCAGAAGTCAGATCACTAAGCGGAAAAGGATGTCCCTCATCAAGGAGAAGAAAGCAGCCCAGACCCTCAGCGCCATCTTGCTTGCCTTCATCATCACCTGGACCCCCTACAACATCATGGTTCTGGTGAACACCTTTTGTGACAGCTGCATACCCAAAACCTATTGGAATCTGGGCTACTGGCTGTGCTACATCAACAGCACCGTGAACCCCGTGTGCTATGCCCTGTGCAACAAAACATTCAGAACCACTTTCAAGATGCTGCTGCTTTGCCAGTGTGACAAAAAAAAGAGGCGCAAGCAGCAGTACCAGCAAAGACAGTCGGTCATTTTTCACAAGCGCGTGCCGGAGCAGGCCTTGTAGAATGAAGTTTTATCCATAGCAGTGACAAAACGCACACATCAACCCACAAACCTTAGGAGGAGGAGGAGGAGGAGGAGGAAGGTGAGGGTGGGGGTGATTCCTGGTGATGATAAAAATGTTTTTTATCACCCAGATTTGAAAGAAGCTGCCTGTTTACTGATCCATTGAATAAACCCATTTTAATATAAACAGTCAAATACCAATTCAGCAAAAAAAAAAGCATACTACTGAATATAAAGAAATATATTCTGAAATAGACTTTAAGTGTTTTTTTTCTTAAAGAAGAAAAAAATATTGCTTCACAGCAATTATACACCCAAATTGATTAGCCTGGGTCTTTTAATTCCCATTAGCTTTGGAATCTCAGATGAGCGTAGCTGGCCCAGGTGCCACGTTCTTCCCGAGGATCCCAAAATTGTGGATCCAGACCCCACGTGCAACACAGCAGGCTAGCGAATCTGCGGTTCTGAAATTATTTCATACCTTGCAAAGCTGAATCTTCTTGTCCCAATAGAGCTTCCTGTCTTCTCTTTGGTGTGTTTGTTAAACTCTATTTGTGGACTTGATTCTTGATTCTTGCAAAGTATTGTTTTGTGCAGTTCAAGTTTCGTACAAATAAAAATACATAAGTATATATATATGTGTGAGTTCTGCACGCACACACACACTGTATATAATATAACGGGAAACACTGAACTGGCCAATTACTCCTGCAATAGACACTTTCAGTACTTTGGTAACTGAAGTTCTCTAGGATCCTAACACAACCTAAAAGTGAAATATGCCCAGTTTGATGGTTTTGAAACTGGAGCTGTTTTCCACAAACCACCCTTGAAGAATATTGCGTAGAGAACAGCCAGGCCTTCCCGGCAGGTCTGTGCAGAGTAGACAAGCTAGTGAGTCAGTCGAGCACCCTGGCTTGGCCAGATTTCGAGTGTCAGCAGTCTCCTTTGTTGACATCTCTCTCAACAGAGCTAAATCAGGGCCCCTCTGAGCTCAAAGAATGAGCCACACCCACATGGTTGAATTTAATCATCCAGATCTGAATGTGTCAAAACAAAATTTCTGCCATCTAAACTGCTTGAAACTCAATAGTAGTGTCACCTTTGAATGTCTTACACAGCAATACATATATATATATATATATATATATATATATATATATATATATATATATGGCAAAGCAAAAAGAATTGGGAGGAAGAATGAAGGAGAACAGTGCATTCAATTCTTTCTACCTGACACCTTCTAAAAGAAAATAGGGCTTACACCTTTGTTACTTGGCTATGGCCAGTGTTTTCTGGTGATCGTTGCATAACCTTTTCCCAGGAATAGGGCAAGAGTTTAGGAAGTTACGTTATATGTCCTCTAAAGAGAGAATGACACTTTGAAAGGAAATGCTTCAAATTGATTTCCTTACATTTTGCAAAACTAGTTTTGCATTATCTTTTGAATTGACCAAAACGTTCAATGTTTTATTTGGGGGAGGGGATGGGGAGCTGTCGTCGTTGTCGTCGTTGTTGCTGCTGTAGTTGTTGGGGTTCCTTCTTTTCCTTTTGCTGGGGCTGTGTGGGGAGAGGGAGGGGAGGGAGGTGGGAGGGCTGTGCAGAAATCTTCCCTTTGTACAGGACATCCGTGTTGTGAACCCAGAGCTGGGGTAGAAGCTGCTTTTGTATTCAGTGTGGGGTGGTGTTTACAAACGACTTTGACAACAGTGGAAGTGTACTCAGTTGTGTCTGTGTATCTGAACTATTTAATTTCGTGTTATGTTTATATGAAGAAATATTTATGGATACTTCACCAAGTGTTTATTTAATGTTGATAAATGTTACTCTGCAGTCTTCAGCCGTGGTGTCCTTTGAAAGTGATTCTTGAAAGCCCACTTGAGCGATGAATAGAATATATTGAGCTTTCATGTGGCTTAAGAAGAAAAATGTCATCCTGTTGGCATCAGCAAGTATCTAACTCTAGGTAATAAAAAGGCAACTGTCACTTCAACATAAATGTTTAAAACCACTCTTTAGTCACTCCTGATCGGAACTGAACACAGCAACCCTCCACCATTGTGTCTGAAATCATATTACAAGGGGGAAAAAAAAACAAATCAGCAAAATTGTAAGAATCATTTTTTTTGGCCCACATTCAACCAAAGAACAAGGGGAAACACAGACTATTTTCTAACATGTATAGCAAACCACAGAATGTTGTATTATCCACCTGTGAAACGTCTAGTGAGCAACTGCATCTATATTTTATTACTCAAGTTGGCCTGGCACTAATAAATGTGTGAATGCTTATTCAAGTGTCCCAGTACTTCAGTAATTCCCATGCTTTTGGAAACTCTCATCCTGTCTCTCTCCCAAAAGGGCTGTTTCCTGTATTAAAAAAAAAAAAAAAAAAAAAAAACTAGAGAGAATTAAATTTGAGAAAAGGAGCAACCCTGAACTTTGGCCGAACTTCGAGGGTTAACTACAGTTCTACTTAAACGCGATTGTGTCCTGATCCTTGTCCTTCTATGATGCTAACATTGGCAGAAAAGAAACAAATCCAAGACTCCAGGTCTCCTGTTTTTGCTACTGGTTTTATTATAGAATTGTTTTTAAGCCTCTTACGGATGAAAGCTGCTTTTAAATACTGTCTCCTGAATGTTTATGGAAAGGTATGTCCAAATCTTGGGTTGTTTTCAGAGAAGGAAAACAAGCGAAATAGATTCTTTTGAATATGAAGAATTTTGAAGTTATAATTGAAGATGTTGTGAGTGTTTATAACTGGACATTAGTTACACATGCATTTCTCAAAGGGCTTGTCATTAGAGGAGATAGTCAGCATTTACATAAGATTAAGATGTCTTTATCCCCAAACTGAGAATCAAATTATCTCATAGCATATGAATGAGGTTTGCAGAGATTTCAGCATTATCCACTTTAATTGAAAGAAGAAAATGATCAAGCCTAAAATAAGCCACACGTAGAGAGCGTCTCTGTCTCTCTGTCTCTCTGTCACATGCACACACATCTCTGCTCTCCAGGCCTTGCCAGACAGTTAGGAGAAGTGAGCTGTCTGGTCATCTGCTCCCCTCAACTTTGCTCTCTGTTGCCCATCACCTCCCTGTGGCCTCTCTGCTCATTTTCCCTCTAATCCTAATCACTCTTTGCCTCTTAAGCCCAGCCTTGACTCTCTACATAGGTTCCATTTTTAATATAGTATATATAATAACTGTAGACTCTGACAGAAAAAAAAAAAGTCATACACATTCGCTGCCGCAGTGGCTAAAGATCTGGAAGGCGAATCAGCTTTCTCTGTCAAACTTCCTGTGCCGCACATGGGCAGGTCCCGCAGCTCTGCAAAGGGACGGGGCCCCTCTGTACATCGAGGGAGAGAAGCGGGAGGCAGAGCTCTGCTGTGAGGTTGGCAGCTTCAGCTCTGCCTCAAGGAGGGACATGGTGCAGAGGGCTGAGGCAGACTGTAGTGAGACGGGGGAGGGGCCCAGGGGTCACTGAGGGAGTCCTGTACCCTCTGGGTAGGGACGATTCAAAGACGGGGACATACTACTGAGAAAGCGGACACTCTGCCGCTAGAAGCTTCCGAGACCGAGTGAAAGAAGCACAGTATAATCATAGAAGCACTGAATTTGGTATGAGCAACCCTGGGCTCTTGGCCCAGCTCTGTCACTGTCTAGTAGCAGGTCCTCAGGCATATCTGTCCCTTAAACTTTCTGTGTTCCCTCCTCATACTCAAACTAAGCAACAACACCAAAGTATCTCTAATTTGCTTTCTGATAGCAAACAGGTGAAAATTGAGGTCACTAGCTACGACGATAAATGTAAAATGGTATATCTGGTGAATGCTTCAAAGTTTCCAATTTCATATGCCCATGAAGTTATTTTATTTACTATATTTTTTGACACAACAAAAATCTAAGGAACTCTTGAAATTTGTTGGTAAATCCGGAGTCGTATTGTTTCAAATACCGCTCCAATCTGGCACCATCACCTGAGGTCTGGCAACCTCCCAAATACAGTTTCTCGTAGCCAGGAGTTTGTTTTGATTTTGCAATAGTATTTCTCACAAAAGGACTGAAACTATATAGAATATAACACTCAAAAGTTATCTTTTTTTCAGTCTAAACAACCCTACTTCTACCACCTCCTCTGAAAGAGTATTTTTCTGCAATGCAGTGTGCAACAAACTTGTTTAAACAGTATTAATTCCAGAATTAATAGGTGCAAAGACAGTTCTACTACTTCCTTTCTAAAGATTTAAGTCACACTCTCTCTCCTTTTGTTTTCATGGCTCTAAATATTCAACCTCTACCAGGATTAATGCTATGTGAATAAGTATTACAGACCTAAGAGATAGGCTTCAAGGGTGGTAACCCAGTGCTCTTCAGAACTGGAGAACTCCATTTTCTTTTTCTGGCTTTAGGGTTAGGTTACTGTCTGAGAAAAGAGGCTCATGTTAAGAGAATGAAAATGAATAAAGAAGACCAAATCCACAAAATGACTATACTCCACATAAGTTTGTATTAATAACTGCACAATGTTTTGTTTTCAGGCTCCAGAATGAGCAAGTATTAGTATATTGTAAGGCACACATTACACTCACGGTTCACGCACAGAGATGGACAGCGTGCGTGGATATGTGGAAGTAGATGTCCGAATGCTTTGCTGTAACACTTGCCCTGTGGGTTGTTCTAGTAGAACCACAGAGACGCAACACAGAGTTCTGACACTACTGCTCTGGCCTGGGCTGGGACCACCCCAAATAATCATCCAGAGATCCAAGGATGCTCACGTCTCAGTTGCAGAAGACAGTCTACAAGAAAGGTAAATGGAAAAGAGGTCCACACTCTCAAGTGCACGGAAGTGTTAGTAAATCTTTCCTCACCCAAATTAAAATCCAGTAACCCTATCTTAAACTAAAAAGATTATCTCCGGAGTATTACAGTATCTAGTAAACAGCATTTGATAAATTTTCAGTGAATTTTGTCAAAGATTTAATAACCACCTAATTAGTTAATATAACAAATATTATCAAAACTCAGTGCACATCAATGTCCCATGCTGCTGCGGTCAGAGTTATTTAGTTGGGAAAGGAAAAATGGTTCGTAAATGAGATGGCAATCTAATAAAATATCACTGAGCAATACAGGAAGAAATATTTTAAATAGATTTGAGATAATGAATAAATAATTTAAGAGTCCAGAAAAGAAAAAGTAAAATAAACTCTTATTTTATTCCAAGAATTCAGAAACTTTTTTGCCAGATTGGTCAACAAAGAGAAACCCTACTTGTTGCTTGCCTTAGGAAGAGAAATATTGGGAGGGCCTGGAGAGTTCATAAACATAAGTTTTCTGTTTGTGCAAGTGAAGATCTGTAGCTTGGCTTAAAACATCCTTGCATGTAGTTTTGCTTGGCATGGAAAGTTATTAGGAGAGAATTCTTTATCCTGTTCTGCAAGCAATTAAACAAACGCTCTGTCTTCTATTCATTTTCCTTCAGTACATGGGCATTCGCAACCTCCTACGTACAACACTTCAGACCACGTTCCTCTGGACTTCTGCTTAGAGCTATGTGAGGGCCACATTTTGAGCAAGGTCTTTCTTTCTTTTGCATATGGGAACTGTCCAGACTGGAGGGGTAATTACATTAAAATGGGCTTCCACGTTGGTAAATCGGCACACTGATTTCTCTTGACAGGAAGCTTTTGGGGAAATGTCTAAGAATTGTTTAGAGATGCTTTCAGGTAGATGGAGAAACCGCTGTCCAAAAACAGATGGGTGTATATTTGCTTTGCAAGCAAGGACCATGTATCATACTCGCATCTAAAACAGTGTCCGCATCTTTGCCAAAGGCACTGAATTTTACCATTTTTTTTTATTACCTCGTGGCCAGCACTTCCTCAGTAGCCATTTCAGGTGTGTCACAAACCATTTTCATTCTTTGTCCTGAAAAAAAGTCAATCGTCTGTACTATAAAATGATGCCTGCAACTTTGTGGTGAATATTACCCCCAAGTTTAACAGTGAAATAAGTAAATAAAACTATTATTGAACAAAGCATGTGGTTTGCCTTTATTTTAATCCGAGGTCTATAATACAGCAGCAGCTTTCTATTACATAAAAGGTTAGAATTCACTGAAGGGATAATTCTGAAACAGACTGCTATTTTCACTGACTTCTATTTGTTTTCTACGTACAACAGAACTTTCTTCAACAACCGTCATTGTACTATAACAATGCAAAACAATTCCTAATCATCTGTTTAGAAGTGTGTGTCGTGCATGTGTAAACTCTATCTGCACATGTAGCCTTAATTCCCAGAGTGCGTGTGAAGAAAAATATTTATCTGGAGATATATACACGGAAGAGGCATTTTCCTTGTTTTTTGTTTTTTTTAAAGAAATGCTTATCTTCTTTCTTTTGAGTTCTGTTTTTGTTTCTTGTGAACCCACCAGAAAGTATTTTCCCACTGGGGAAAAAAGAAACCAAGTTTCATATTTTATTTGACTGACTTTAAAATTACTAGAAGCATCAATACAAACTGAAGTTCCTCTGGGAAGGAGGCATGACATTTTTCCGAATGTCATGCTTGGCCACTTTATGGCTGTGTTACTGTTTTATGGCCTGTCCCATAGAAACCAACCACGGTCTCTAGTGCAAAAACTTCCAGACTTCATCTTGCAAGTTAAGAGCAAGAAGAAGCGTGCACTCTCTCTCAGCTACCATTGTATCTTTATCTTTCTTTATGTCATCTCTTTGATCTTTCTCTCCTCTCCCTCACAAATTTGTTAGCCTGTCATTAAATCCCCTTTAGTTGACATTTGCACGTGTGCTCCCTGGAACATTGCCCAGCCTCTCTGTGTTCCCATTTCATCTTATTCTGATCACCCCTTAGCTCAATGCAGGCGGCCAGAAAAGAAACTGCTTTTCTCACTATGCCACGATAATACATTTTCATGAAACTCATACTGACATTGAAACCAGAGGAGTTTACTGTTGTGGTAAAGTCTCCTGTAATCTGCCACATATATTTATTCAATATAAAATGTGACTATAGAAAAAACATTGGCTGACGGTATGGAAAATAAATAAATCATAAGAACATGTTAATGCTGAAAAGATCAACTAAGTATGAGTTGATTTTTAAATGAAAAGTGTTTTGGTGGCAGATGATAAATAGCTTTTGGGGGAGGGGGGATTGCCACTTTCTTTTCCAAATGGTTATGTGGGGAAGGAATTGTGTAAAATACGACCAATCGATGGATTTAAATATTTGCTCCAATTATTTAACTTTTATTTGACTGAAATGAGACATTTCACTCTTGATTTGGGTGTTTTCTATTCTCTCACAGGAGCTATATATTTCTAGTGGAAATTAATAATAATATTTTAAACTATCCAGCATATTTTTAAAAAACAATAAAAATTAACAAAAATTAAGCAACGAGCATGCATCATCTTTTATTAAGAGTGTATGTATGTGTGTGTATATATATACACACACGTTTATATATACACACACATAACACTTTTTTGAAAAGGTATCCTATGGTTCAGAGCATTTGCAAAGTTAGAAAGAGAATGCAGCCAGCTACTGTTTGGAAACAGAAGTTCCTTGATCTAATTATAGTCATTCTTGGGCATTTTTGCTTCCTGCCCCTTCACTATAATTCTTGCTTCTGTTTCTCTAAGATGTCGTGTGCATACTTTTGTGGAACTTGCCATTCTTTATGAGAATTAACCAACAGCTTGCATGTTATGAAAAGGTACCAAGCATCATTTATAGTAACAATTTGTCAAAGACTATTCGATTTCCATTATGTGGAGGATATTGATGAGAATGATGCTGGAACAAGAGCCTCAGATTGTAGAAACTCTCCCACGTTCTTCAGCATTGTGTTTTTAAAGAGTATTTTAGCCACAGTTTATAAGAGTAGAATTACTAACAATCTTGTAACAGAGTGGAAAGAGAGTTCTCTAAGGTCAGATAGCTAGTGAGAAACATTGCTGAGATTTCAACTCATCTCTCCAACTCCCCCCCCCCCCCAGTTTTTATGCTGCCTATTTTGACACCACTCATTTGCCAGTTAGCTATAGGAGATGTTTGAGAAATCAGAAATCTCTGTAGGAGGAAAAAAAAAAAAACCCTCCCTCCAAAAATCCAGATGCTTCCACAGGCTATTTATTTTGATTAGGATAGTAGAGTATCTTGCGGTTCCCATATGCTGACTATGTGAACCTAAGTAGACCAAAGATGAGTAAGATACACCTGAACCACACATGGGCTCTGGGACTCTGGCAATCCCCGAAATATGGTGAGCTAGTCAGCATGTAAGCTGAGAGTTACAAAACAAATGACGCTTGCATCAATCTTTAAAATCTTTTTGATAGGTGTCTTAGTTTTCCTTGTAATTCTTAAAAAATGATTGTATCATACTTCTCTTCATTGAGTTTCTCTCCATTCTAGACAATGCAGTGGACTGAGCTATTTATATAAACGTATTATTTATATATATATATATATATATATATATATATATATTTGTGAACTCATCTTATACTCCTCTTTCTTAGCCATTTTTCCAAATTTTATGAATTGATACACTTTCTCTTTAATTATACTCTATTGTCTTTATCCTGACAGAAACCATTGCATATTGATTTAAACTTCAGGACCTCAAGTCACATTGCCTCAGATAACCCCTTTCTCTGCAGCAGTTTGTCCTTTTCAAGTATAGAACTTTCTAGGACAAAACCAGCCACAAAAGAAAATACATATAAATGCAGTATATTTCTACAATAGACTACTACTCAGCAGTAAAAGAAACAAGCTACCAATGAACACAACAAAATTGAGGAGTCTCAAAAACATCATTTTAGACCTTTCACAAAGGAAAATACAAAAGGTCAGTAAACAGGGACACAGTGCTACGTGATTAGTCATCAGGAAAACAAAAATTAAAACCATAATAAAGTACCAACAAATAAATCAGAAGTGCTAAAAATTAAAGACTAATGACACCAAACATCAGTAAGGATGTGAAATGAGAAGAGCTCTCATATAGAGCTTGTGGGAGTGTAAATTATTCAATCACTTTGGTGGTTTCTTATAAAATTAAACATATGCCTGCCTTATAATCCAACAATTCCGATTCTGAGTATTTATCCAAGAGAAATAAAACGCATGTCCACAAAGACACTTTTACCAGAATGTTCATAACCAATTTATTCATAACAGCTCCAAATAGGAAATAGCCCAAATATCCATCAGTTGGAGAATGGCCAAGCATATACATGTGCTATATTTGTACCAGAGAACAGCCCTCAGCAATAGAAGGACAAACTATCAATAAATGTAATAAAATTCATGAATCTCAAAAACATCATGGGATACAGAAAAAGTCAGACACGAAAGAGCACATAAATTATTATTCCCCTTCCCACCATTGAATGTCTTTGTGTCTTTGCCAAGAAACAGTTGCTGTGTGAGTTTGGATCAATGTCTGGATTCTCTTCTTTTCCTTTTATCTATACGTCTATTCTTATGCCTATACCACACCATCTTGATAACTGTAGTTTTCTAGTAAGTCTTGAAATCAAATAATGTGACCCTTCAACTTAGTTCTTTAAGATTATTTTGGCTATTCTAGGTCTTTCAGCAATGCATGTTAAAATACTCCAAGCTTTGGTCACCTTTTACTTAAAATCGAAGTGATAATCACTATTTTTTAATAAATATATAATACAGTGAATTATTAATAGAAATTATCTACTTAAATTAAATGTTGATTTCCATCTCTCTCTCTCTTCTCCTCTTTTCTTCCCTCCCTTGAAATCTAAGACTTGTAAAAGACAAAAGAGCCTTTCCTTTTGTGCCTTTTTATTGAGTTATATTTAAATCCAAAAGAAGACAAGAAGAAAACTAAAATAAGCAGAAGAGGAGGATTTTGCTATAAAGTTTTACTGCCTTCCCGCTAGTTATTTTTTAAAACTTTATTATCATAGGATTCCATAATTCAGGTCAATGATCGATTATTTGGCTAACTTTGTGACCTGACCAGATTTACAATGAGTGTTGTGAACTAAAATAAAATCTTAAGGCTCATCCCTCACTGGCCGACTGAATGGACCTCCTCTTGGCCAAGGGGATATCCTAAAACTAAATTGCCTGCCACCAGGAGGGAGGTCAGATATGCCTCATCATGTCCCCCTCCCTTCTTGGAGACATCCTTTGTAACCCATTAACAGGCCTAAGTGTGTGCAAGACAAACCTGCAGGTCCTCAATTTACACAACAAATCTATGTCTGGTGGCTTGTCTCTGATTAACAGCTCCTTATCTTAAAACATTCCAAGCCTTTAGACAAAGCTTCATTGTCTTTAGCCAATTATAAGTCAAAGAATCTTTAAACTCACCTATAACTTGTAAGCCCCCACTTCGAGATGGCCCACCTTTACGGGCCAAACCAATGTATGCCACCCACATATTGATTTATGACTTTACCTGTAACCCCTGTCTCCCTGAAATGTATAAAACCCAACTGTAACCAGCCACAGCCAGTCCACTCGCTCAAGGCTTCTTGGGCGTGGCTCCAGGTCATGGTCCTCAAATTTGGCTCAGAATAAATTTCTTTAAAATTATTTTACAGAGTTTGGCTTTTTTTTCCATTAACAGTGTTCACACCCCTTTGCCTTCTCACATATGCTAGCTAACATATGTGAAAATATGTTAACATATGGAATGCCACGAGGGAATTAGGGTTCCCAGAGCCTGCTGAGCACCAAACCCACCTAGAGATTATTTTACAGATCTGTTGGGCTTCACTTCAAAACTCCTGTATCAGTATTTTTACGTACCCTGAGCAATCCCTGTGCAGCCAGAGTTTGAAGAACCAGAGCGTGAACTTCCTTGTCCTTAACGACTCAGGTCATGAGCGTTAGGGAGAAACTGGTAGTGCCCAGAAGAATGGATCAACAAGTCCCATGAAGGAAAGGTAGACTTATGAATATCCTTAGTAATAGATGGTGTCCCACCTACCCTTAAATCAACTTAGAAAACAGCGATGCAATATACCAAATTAAGGGAGGAGGCAGCGATCTCAGGGAGAAGGAATAGCAGGGGCACATTCAAGGAGAATTGAAGGCTAGAGGCAAAGCTGTGGGGCTGATCACCTCCTGGGGCCCCAGCAGATGGAAATGGTGACAAAGGAGCTCTCAGGGGGGAGCCAGCGGACAGAGACAGGGCAGAAAACAGCCCTTTGTCTGTGTGATATTTATATCAGCTTCAAAATGTCACTCTAAGATGAGCAATGTGAACAACTTTGTTCTTTTTATGGCAACGAGAGTTAAGCAAATATAGATTGTTCTTCTTGTAGTGTCCTTTCAACGTTTTTGAGCCTGGTAAATATTTCCTTACTCTTCAAAACCAAGTATCTCAATGAAAATTCAGTGCAACTACACATAACCGAGACCCCAAAATAGGAGTGTTTTACACACAAAAAAATGTTTGTTTCTCTCACATATAAGTAAGCCATGAAATCCTCAGCCCAGGTTCCTTCTAACCCTACCACTTCCTTGTCCTTAGAGGCACTCAACCTCCTGATTCAGCATGGCAGCCAGCACACCAGGTATCACATCTGCATTCCAAATAGCAGAATAAAGAAAAGAACCAAGGAGAAAAGGGCATGTTGCACAAAGCATCTATCTTTTAAGGAAGGATCTCATTATCTAGCACATGATGCTTCTGCTCCAATGGCCACTTGGCCATAATTTAGTTACATGACCACACCATGACACACAGTGGAGACTGGAAAATGTCACACCACATTTATTCTGAGCCATCATACTCCCAGATAAAATCAAACATTTTATTACTAGGTAAAAAGAAGAAGACAGTGGAGAGTGGGAGGAAACAACTTATCTCAGTCACATCTAATTAAGAGTTAACCTTGGGAAATCATTTATTTATATTTTATATAAGTCATGACATCAGTTATATTCTATATCACCCACCTCAAAATCTGTATTATTAATAGTTACATTAACACCAGCTCCAAAAACCAAGAGACTCCCCCATTTCAGTGCCCTGACTTAACAGATGTTCACTGCTCATTCATCTGATGGTCCAAGGAGGTTCTTCTGGTTGGTGGGCTGTTTTCTTCCACACGCCATTCAGGCAGATTTCTTCCATTTTATCAGAATTCAGCCAGCAGATGGGGGCAGAGAGCACAGAACGGGCATGGCCACATCTCACAGTCATAACCCAGAAGTGACACGCATCACTTCCACTCACATCCCGTTGGCTACACCTCAGTGATCTGGCCACAAACAGTGCAAGGTGTCCAGGAAGGTGTCTTTCTCATCCAATCTGGCCTCCTTTTCCTCATCTGCTCTGGTCTGGTCTTTTCTCCTATTCCTCATTCTTAACCATGAGCTATGTCTGCCCAACAGTTGTCCTCTTAGATGGAACATTAGCATAGATGAGTCATCAACTCACGGAGGAATGTCACTTGAGTCTTCACCCAGAAAGCAGCATCTTTACCTGTCTATGAAAATTGAAACTAAAGGATAGTAGTGAGACAGTTGGGTGCTTGAAGAAGAATGTTGAAGTTACGCTAGAAACGAAATTATAAATATAAAAAAATTATCTGGTTAGGATGAGAGAAGGCAAGAAGATTGACTTATTTTTGGTCATTTATATGAGCATGAAAAAATCTCTAGTCATTGATGTAGTGAGTTCTTTTCCCTTAGAGGAATTTGTCCATTTCTTTTAAATTTCAAAATTTATCGACATAAAATTATAGACAAGAGCAATAAATGCCGCAGGAATGAGGATTCATGATCAGAAGGGGGCGCGACTCTTCTGATGGGCAGCAGTGCGGGGAGTTGAGAGCAGCCAGTCAGTGGTTGGACTGGATCCAATCCTTCCGGGGGGCTGGCTGCTGTGACCTGGTGCTTAGCGTGGGGCCTGGGTTGCCGGCGGGTTTTCCTGTCTCACTTCCCAGTGGCCGGCATCGTGGGCAGGCGGGGGTCTGATGGCAGGGTCCGGGCCCTCCCCCGGCAGCATCTTGCCCAGGCCTGACCCTCTGGGAGACGCTGCACCTGGTGGATTGCTCCAGTGTAGACGCTGCACCACAGTTACGGCACCTGTTGCCCTCTCTGCGTGATCATGTCCGTGGAAATCTGTCGTCGGTCTCCGTGACCCATCCTGCTTATGCATTAATAACACCATAGGCAAAGAGGCAAGGAAAACCAGCAACAGTGGGCATCGCCACTGGCTCTGCAGGGTCTGACGACATTCCTCTCTCTCCAGCCTCCTCCGTGGACGTGGTACGCCTTCGGTTTACTCTCAGGGACAGGACAGCTCCAGGGACCTCTCCTTGGGTATTTCCTGCCCAATAACTGAAATTCCTGGGCTCAGGAAACCGATGTGGGTGGGGATCCACCAGTTGTCACATGTGTCTGTCCCCATTGTCCATTCTGGAACTGGGGAAGTCAACACAGGATGAGCCTGTGGTCCCAGCGAACGAACTTAAACTGGGGCCACGGCATCTTCCATCTCCAGACCTTCAAAGCCCCTGCTCCAGCAGATGGGCCACGTGACATTTCTGATGTTTGGGAATCAGCGTCTGTTTAGAACCCCTTTATACAAGTCCCGAGAAAATGTGTGACATATTTCCCTTTTACTAGAGTGTGGTCACACTAGGAAACGCCTTCACCTTTCAGGACATTTGGGGAAGCCGAGGGAGAAGATACACAGCACACACCTGGGACTAGACTGTGGGGTTGTTCCCCACAGGGCTTCAGTCTCTCCCCTAGTCTAGGGGCTCAGAGTCGTGGATTCCTGGCTGTGTCTCTTATCTAGGTGAGAGACCACGGATCCTCCCTAGAGCAACAACCATATCCAGAACATTTTTCTTGGTAGCTGCCCATCAATTTCCTTTCTAGGGATCCCCAATCAAATACCTATCACCACATAGCCCTGTGGGTCACATTCTCTAATTCCCATCCTGTCCCCATGGCTTACTGTGTGACTTGCACACACCTTGTCTCTGATGATTGAGCCACCTGATCCTGCCACTCTTCACTACCCCTTACCATCCTCTGCAGAAATAAAGGGCAGCCACGCACAGAGCTCTTCAAGGATGCTGGCATCTCCCCTCTTACCAACGCGCTTTTTAATGGTGTGATGAAGGGAGTGAGCTTTGGTTCCTCCCAGCAGGCCTGATGAGGGATGGCTGAGCAGAGTGCACATCATAGATCCATTCCTACATTTCCGCCTTGTGCATTCTGACTCCTTCCTCCCTTCCTCAGCAGTATGGTAAGGAAATACCCGCATTCTGACCTCATTAACTATAGGCCACCCCAGAGGCCAGATATCAACACCACTAGAAGATGGTCAAGCCAATACAACGGACCCAATTCCAAAGTGAGTACACTTGTATCAGTGAATTCAGTCCAGTCAAGACCTCTATTTTTGTTCCTTGGTCCACCACCCTAGGACCCTCTCCCATGCCTGCTGCCCAAGCTTTCACCAACACAGACCTGCGAGATCAGGTAAGTCAGAGTATAGTCAGTCTCCATAGCAGTCCTTGTGACTCTCTATCCTGGCTATGTTAATATCTGTCTTTAGGTCTACCCTTTATCATGGACTCCTGTCAATGCAGAGCACCAAGGTCAAGAAGTTCCTTCCTTGTATAGACCACCTTCTCCCTGAGCAGAGCATGAATCTGGAAAGACAAACAGAAGTATCTGTACATCAAACCAACAATAGATTATAAAGAAGCCATAAAAATCTTTTTGGGGTAATAGATACATGCATGTTACCCTAACTGCAGTGATGGTTTCATAGATACATACGTATGTCAAGACTCATGAAATTGTACACTTCAAATCTTTTAGTTTATCATTACATCAATTGTACTTCAAAAAGCTGAAAGAAATTTAAAAACTAACATACCTTGGAAGAGAGCTAAGTTCTTACCATTATGCAATACTATATAAATCACTCATTTCAAAAGTATCACAAAGTCATAATCAGGTACTACGACAGACTAGAAGAATTGCATATAATACGGCACATTAACTATGGACCTTGAAATACATAAGTTAGAATTTAATATATTGAGGTCGTTTTTATTCCCCAATTTCTTTCTTACCACTCTGCAACTCCAAATTTAAAATGCTATCTAAGTGAAAAATCAGCATCAAATGCAAAGGTATTAAGAAAGTCATAAGGTCCTTAGAAGCAAATGACAATATGGCATAAAAGGTGAAAGGAACGAGGACTGTAAAAATCTTACTTTTATAAGAATTTTACCACTTCAGAAAAATTCTCATTAAAATAAATTTAAAAGGCAAGTTTTGCGTTGAAATTAAAAACTGTTCTTGGCAATAAATTTCTACGGTGGAACTGAAATTCATGTAATTTATGTGTAGGTTGTGTTAAGGAATACTATGAAGCGATTAAAATCATATTTTGAAAAACATGAAATGGCATGGATAAGTGTTCATAGCAAGTGAAGAAGTAACTGGGAATACAGGATGATCCCATTGTTGGAAAAACTCTGTATCTAAATTTAGAAGGATGTACACAGATACATTGGGTGTGGTACTGTAAAATTTCCTCAAATGGTTGTTGTTTCTATAATCAGAAGGATTTCATCCATATGCTTTGGTTTGATGTACTATTTTCTTTAACACAATACACAGCTGTGATGTAGACCATGTATTCACCACACATTCCCTCCCTACAGCCTGCTGCTGCTCCTGTGAGACCCCAACCGTGTCTCTATTTTGTGCCCTGGAATTCAGGGTCTTACTCAGGTGTTCAGTAAATAGCCACTGAAATTCTGCACTTGAGAAGAGACGTATTTTTTTATAATGTAAAATGAAAAACAAAGACTCCCTCTGGAAGAAGGAAGGATCTTACAGAAATTGGCTTTGACCTAACAGCAAGCATATGGGGATATTTGAGTTTGAATGTCTTCCTTCCCCTTTTGCCAACAGAAGCAGGGAGCCCTTAGGCATTCATGCCATTTTCTCATGCAGCCACCAGAGAGCAGTGTGAGACTGTTAATGACAATGACATTGTCCCACTTCAATACTTTTACAGGCTAGCATTCGGAACGAGTTTTATTATCTTAGAGATTTTGTTAAAAAATGTTTATTTGCTATTATTCTTTAATATCATGTGGAAAGAATGTAAATTTCATACAAGAAACAAATATAAGGTTTTCCCACTAACTGGAAGTTGTATCTCCTTACACATGTAGACATGTAAAATTATGAATGAATGAGTGAAGTTGGATCTTAACCAAATAAACTATTAAAAATTAACTGAGTATGGATAAAACAATTAAATTTAAGAACTGAAACTAAAAGTCTTAGAAGAAAATGTAGGGGCAAATCTTTATGACCTTACATTTGACAGTTTTGTAAACAAGTCTCCAAACGCTTTAGCAGAAAAGGAAGAAAGAAAAAAATGGATAAATTGGGCACCAAGATAATTAAAAACTTTCGTGCATCAAAAGACACTCACAAGAGATTGTAAAGACAGCTCGTGGGATGGCAGAAAATATTGGCAAATGATAAACCTATTAAGGATTTTGTACCCAGAAAATATAATGAACTCTTATAACTCAAGTACAGAAACACAAACATCCAACTAAAATCTGCAAAGGATTTACATAGATATTTCTCCAAAGAAGATACATGAATGGCAAAGAAGCACATGGAAGATGATCAACAGCATTAGATATTAGGGACATGCAGAAGAAAGCAACAATGAGATGCCAGTCCATACCACCAGGATGGCTATAATTAAACAGCAACAATAGTTGTTGAGTGGCTCAATTGCGGTCAAAAGCCAGGACCTCTGTGACCTGGCCCTTTGCCTCTGGACTCTTGGCTCTGCACTTATTTCTTCCTCATTGGAATCATTACTTTTTCCTTTCTTCACAGACTGATTGTTTCCTCCTCTTCATCCTCCCGGCACCACCTTTCCCTTAATGGCTTGGGCCATGCTTCCCACCCAGATTGGTCTGACATTGACCTTGGCATGGTTCCCACTATCTCCCATGGGGGCTGCCCTCGTGATCTCAGGCTCCTCTGGGTCCTCTGTACTGACCTGACTTCTGCCAGTCCTGATTGCTTTCAGCTCACCTGGCTGGTTTAGGAGGAAGTCCAGCACTGCAGAGACCCAGAACCCATCTCTGCCCGCGCTATCTCCAGGGATCAGAAAATAAGAGGAATGTTTCTGAAACAATGACCCACATGAGAGCTGAGATTCTCCAGCAATTAAATCAGAGGGAGAAGCCTAAAGGAGAATGGAGGAGCTAAAAGCCAGGCTGGGGAAGCAGGGTTCCCGCTCCTGTCCCCTACCAGGTGGGACACCTTATGTGGAAAAGGGGACAGTTCCCAAAGAAAGGCCACTGTGGACATGCGATGTGGTCTGCTCTAGCTGAGTTATTCTGTAGATACCAGAGCATTGGGGACCTTTTCCCAGGATGTATGTTTAATGGTGGCCTTTTTTCTCACGTGAGAATCTCTAGGGAAATCTCTCTGAAATAGATCTTGGGCCTTATCCCCAGAGATTTTTTAAAAAGTATCAGGGTGACTCACAGGCGTGTTCTTTAGCTTTGTGTCTAGAAAACTTAGGGATGCCTTTCAGCTTCATGTTATTATATTCAGTCATAACACACCCTGGTGGTGAGTGCTGCCCTATTTTCTGCATGAGGATTATAGCCTCGAAGAGGATAGAGAAATTCTCATTTAATACATCCCTGGCACGCATGAAGCTGCATTTCAATCCCAGATGGCCTGTGCCGAGAATGTGCTATGATTGCTTCTGCACTGACCCAGGACAGAATTTGGTTGGGATGATGGTGGGATAAGACGTCTTGGTAAAAGTGAGTTATTCCTAGTGATGGGTAATGATTCACTTGACCAGTACTTACTGACTGTTTTCTGTGACAGGTACTTGTGGAGACACTGAGGACATGTCATGACCAGGGTGGACAGAGTCCCTGGTGTGCTGAAGATCATCTTCCTACTGAAGAGACACATGATTTATAGATAATCACACAAATATACTTCTTTTGTGATTGTGTTATATATAACTTAAACCTTTCCGTACCTTTGTCGCCTTAGACCAGTCATTGATTGCAAACTGAGTATAAATAATAGAATTGGGTCAGGCGAAGTGTATCCCACCTATAATTCCAGCACAATGGGAGGTCTAGGAGACCGATCACTTGAGGCCAGGAGTTCAAGAGCAGCCTGGGCAACATAGTGACACCACATCTCTTCAAATAATAATATTAACAATAATAATAATAATAAATGAGCTGTGTGTAATGGTGTGCACCTGTTGTCACAGCTACTCAGGAGGCTGAGGCAGGAGGATCCCTTTAGCCCAGTAGTTTGGGGCTGCCGTGAGCTGTGTTCACGTCCCTGCACTCCAGTCTGGGCGACAGAGCAAGACCCTCTTCTTAAAGAAGAAAACAAAACAAAACACAGGACTAAGAACTGTAGGACTGTGATAAAGATATGTCCCAGGAAGGAGCCATCTGAGATTTTGTTTTAACAGTGGAAATAGCCATGTGGGATCCAAAGTCCCAGAAATTGAGATGTGAGTTCCTGGTGGGAGAGTTCTGTGCTTTGGACAGGGAAGCTGATCCCAGGCTTGTGAGGTGGCCCTGCTGCCATCATGTGGTGAGGGAGCTGGGGACAATCTCTTATTCCTTCTGGGCCTGAGTTTCCTCATCAGGAAGTGAAGGTTCCTACTGTAGCTCTCCCAGGGACCTTCCTGCTGGGTTTGCTCTGAGTCTCTGGGGGGTTGAGCTGTGTGGTAAAGGTGCCCTGGCACCTGCACCTGAGACCTGGCCTTGGTCCCTACTGTGACTGTCTCTTGCAGGACCCTGAGCTGCGTCCATGCCCTGAGAACTCAGAACCGAGGGAGCAGATGGAGGAAGGAGAGCCAGCAGGTTTGGGGGATGAGAGTGACCCACACAAGGACACAGTAATGGTGGAGCAGTTGGACACACAGGGGGTGAGAATGAGGACGAGTTGGGTTCGGAGATCAGGGGACACTGAGGGAGGCCTGTCACCACCCAAACCCTCAAGGAGCAGCCTGGGCTGAGCAGGGAGGATGGGAGAGGAGCTCACGGCACAGGAATCCTGTGCACCTGGCCAAGGACACCCACGGTCTGGACTCGGAGCTGGTTCACACTGACGGAAGCACCAACTCCAAGAGTAGGAAGAAGAGACCCTGAGACCTTGCCCAGCTCCAGCAGCCTTGACCTTGGGGCTGCCCTGACAGTGGACACCCTCCACGTAAGGGTGGGCTTAGCAGGACAAGGGCTGGACATGCTGTTCTAGGCCAGTGAACCAGGGAAAGGGGACCCTTACACATAAGTAGTGATACCTGGGCTATCCTCTGTCCCTTTCAGGTGACAAAGGTCTTGTGCCAGCCCAAGGAATTGGTGGAGAGGTCACAGACACATCTTCCCATGATGAGGTGATCCAGGAAGAGAATTCCTGAGAGCAGCTCGGTGTCATCAGATCCCCTCAGGGGAGTGTCCCAGTTGTGGATATTGTAGGGCTGGGATCTGTCTACAGGACACGTGCAGCTCTCTAGCAGGAAGCAGAGCGTCCCTCACAGGACACTGGGGAAGGAATGTGGAGGGGATGGCTGGAGTCAGAAAAACCACTTTTATTCAGTCACTGACGACCACTGCAGAGAGCCCCTCAGTGCTGGGCCCGAGCTGGGGACCGTGGACATGGAGATGAATGAAACCTAATCTCGGCGTTCACGGAGATCTCAGGCTAGTAGGCCATGAGTCATGAGAAGTGTGGTGACCCTGAGGGAGGGTCCCATGTGCCCTGAGGGTGAAATCAGTGTCTGTCCTCATCGCCCATCTGTATTTTTCCCATAGCTGGGTGACCCCTGTGGGACACAGCACTCCTGACCTCTCAGGATACCACCAACATCTGCCCCCAGGTCGTGTCAAGGTCAACACTGCCAAGGTTTCCAGAAAAAACTTCTGACTCTCTCATGGCCACCCGGAGACTCCATGAGGCAAGTTTAGTAAGGTAAGGCAAGGTAAGTCCAGGTCTGCCAGAAAGGTGACGCTGTTCCCTATTCTTGCTGATAAGTCAGATGCTTTCCATCTTTTCTAATCTCTCGTCACATCAAAATTAACTAAATAATGACTCTGTTTTTAGAATTTCAGTAGCTCATAATTTATTCTCAGATCTCACATCAAAAAACGAATATAGAGGGAATAAAGCAGTTTCCATGTTTGCAGGGAACACGCAGGAACTAGGGCTGAACCCACTTTCTGTATTCACATGCTTGGGAAACATTGTGACTGTTGTACTCAGAGACACAAAAACATCCCACACCCCTTGTTTCACCCCTGTGTCCACCCTATGCCCTTCTGTAAAATCCATCATTTATACTTATCTAGGGAAGTTGATCTGAGTTAGTTGAGCTCAGTGAGGGCAGTTACAGATCCCTGTGTGTAGCACCCTGTGCTGGTCACACTGGGGAGCAGAGGACGGGAGCTCCGGAGCTCCCGTCCCTACTGAAAGGAGCTGAGAGTTTTCTGTTCTGAATTCAGCCAGGGCTCTGTGTAGGTGGGAAATCAACAGCTCACCCCACACACTCCCCTGCTGACGAGGAAGACGATGATGAGGAGCAGGGACAGCCCTGGGCTTTATGCACCCCCTCCTGATTCTTGTCAAAACCATGTGGAGAAAGTCCTACGGAGAGTGTCCCTGCTTCCTGTGTCACAGTTGAGTGTCATTCATCCTCAGCATAGGTCCTCTCCATATGGTTTATGTCACAGATCATACTTAGATTGTAGGAACAGGAAGAAAACCAGTGCACTGACAGACTAGAAAACCCTGGACAATGTCTGGTTGGCCAACGGGTCTCTACAAAGGTCAAGAACCTGCTCAAAAAGTGAAGCTTTGGGGAACACACAGATTAGCGGGGTTAAGTGTCATGTAGTGGGAGATAGTTGACTACATTTCACAGCCTGTGATGACTTCTGAAGAAAAAACACTCTCTAATTGTTCCAAATGATGCAACGAATAACATGGATCCCATGGGGGTGACACAGGAGGAAGCAGATGGAATGTATGACAATGGCCAAAATACAGCACAGAAACTGGCTGCAGGCTTTGGAGCTGTAAATGTGCTTCTTAGAGAAACAGAAATATTGTCTTTTCAAAAATGTGTTTGGTGAAAATGTTGACCCAGTGGACACTGAGGCTGAACAGACATCTCAAAACCAGTGTCATTCCACAGTGCGGTACGGGGATGGTGTGGGCTGTGAGGGGCACTTTCAAAGAGACTGAGCAGTCCTCCTTCCTGCATTCTGACAGGAACGCTCAGGGGCCCATGATGTGTTTCTCCTTCAACTCAGGCAGGTCCAGCCGCTGAACTGCAGAGACCTGGGCTACAGGGCGTCTCCCAGGTCTCAGGCTCACAGGACCTGGGTGGGAGTGGAAAGCAAGAACGTGAGGAGGTGGCTCAGGGGTCCCTCTCCCCTGCCTGCCTGTCCCTCTTACCTCAGCCTCACCTGAACCACATTGCAGGTGGACATCATGGAGCCTCATCACCCCGGAATCATGACCTTGACCTTTCCATGTTTAGTAAGTGGAAAACACTCACAGCTCAACAGTTTCAGGTTAACGCACACAGATCTATGGAACAAGGTTCCAGAAAAGTGCTCTGGATCCCTGTCCTGTGCAGTGTGTGAGTGACCTGAGCAAAAATGTAAAATCTGCCATGAGGTTCACAAGACTTTTCAATACAGACGGTCACTTTGTGTGTTCAAGCCCCTGCACACGAACTAGTGTAATCACTGTGACAGCTGGGAAACAAAACATGAGGGAGTAGGAAGAAATCCATTAGAAATAAGTGTGAAATTAATGTTTAGTGACATGAAATAACAACCCAAAGCAGCCCACACATAGGGGAGGACGTAGGTGGTGGGAAGTCACATATGACGTAGGTAGAAGGAGAGACACAGCCCCCCTGTGAGGGGACTGAAGCCAACGTAACCCTGGAATGCAGCAGGAACATTCAGACAGGACAGAAACCATATGGAAAAACTAAGTACATGATCACTTAGTGTTATACACTACATTTTGTTCTATACTTTCTAATGGATTTGGAGCAATGGGAGAAGATACAGAGAAGAATGTTGTGAGAGATTTACATTTTTATATTGCAAAAGTTTTTCATTATTTAATGTAGGAAAAGTCGTAAGATCTGTTTTAATGGTAAAGAAATGGTGGCATGACTACTTAAAAACCATGAAGAAAATAAAACTCGTGGGGAAACTGTTTCTGCCTAGATATTTCCACACAGACACAAGAATGGATAGAAGGAAATATGCATAGATTTACTGAGGAATGAAGGGGTGTGTGGCATGAACACATGTCTACACCGCTCTTGAGCATGGCAACTCAGGGGGTGTCCCCATCAGTGCTGTCCCCTTTAGGCTAGGCCACCTGGCTCGTGTATTGGCATGGCCCAGGCACTGGGGGGCGGGGGCTCCTAACATTCCGTGCACCCGCACATAATTCTGACAACCGCAGACAGTTACCCAGCGCGCTGAGCTCTACCTGCCTCACTCTAGTTGGAGTCTGAGCTGCAGGCAGAGCCTTCGGCTCTGAGCTCTGGCACCTTGAACCCGATTGACTGCACAGTGAAGGACTGTCGAGGGCTGTGGGGTGCGGATCACGTTTTCCCAACAGTAAGTTAAGCAGTGCGGTGCTGGTTCTCCCTCAGTCCTGATGAAACCTCTCTGGTTTAGTTTGTTCTTCACCCGTCACGTGTTTGGGTTTCTTCTCCCCTCTCCCCAGTCCCTGGCTGTGCCTCTTCTGCCACACCCGGCAGCATGGCAGGGTCTCTCTGCCCTCTGTCCAGGCAGAGGGCGGAGATGGATGTCCGGGAAAACAAAAGGGACCTGCGCTCCCAGCTGGCAGAGGCTAAACAACAGATCCTAGACCTCAGGGAGAAGCTGAATATTTCGGAATCGACGGCCTTCTCCCTGGCCAACCAGCTGCAGAAATATAGTAAGTTCTGTAGGTTCGCTGTCCTCACAGTGATGAACGGTTGTATGTGTTCTCTCTCAGAAAATAAACACTCTCTACACTTGGGGCTTCTCTTGTCTTTATCAAAATAAATTCCATCCTGACTATATTCCTAGGAAGGGAACAGCGGGTATTTTAACCTCATTTTTCTGAGGATGTAGAAACTGAGGCACAAAAAATTTCGCCTCAGTTCCAGGTGAGAAGTAGGGTGGGAAGTGAGGTAAAATCTCAGTTATTTATTCCTGCAGCTGCCAAGGAAGTGCCTGTGATTTGAGCACAAGCTACACTGGTTTGTCTTAGGACCCTGTGTACTGTACCTAATCCCACAGTCCTATAGAGTCACTATTGTTGTAGGTTCTGGGACTAATGAGCTTCCATCTAATTCAAGCTTGTGCTGAGGCCCAACAGGAAAGCCCTGAGCTGCCCCCTGAGGAAGGTGGTGGGACACAGCCCGTGCCTCAGAGGAGCTTCCAGAGGAGCGTACTCCTAAGGGCAGTGGTGCCATTCCTTAGTGACCCCGTCCAGAGGGCTGACCTGGTGGGAGGGAAGCTCTGCTTCCTGGGACACCGGTCCTATTTGAGTCCAAGAAAGTCATTTGAAATTTAGCTGGAAGGTAGATGGTGCTTCTCCTTATGTCACGGAAGCTTTCCCACCTCTGTGTGTCCCTTGAGCTCGGGAACCTTCAGGGACACAGGACGGCTAGCAGGTGCAGGTGGACCATGACGGTCAGAGGTAGGAGACGTTGGCCCAGGTGTGAACAAGGGATGAGGAGGAGAGCAGCAGCCCCCTTGGTCACAAGGCCCCTGATTCAGAGTCAGACCTTAGAGGATGTGAACTCTGACTCTCCCAAATCCCAGTTCAATGTTTGCCAAGTGACTTTATGTGTCTTTGAGCTTCTCTTTCCTCACCTTTCAATTGGGGATTATCAATGCCATGGAGATGGGAGGTTGAGAATTAAAGTTGTAGAAATCCCTGCATAGAACCTGGTACTCGGGACACTTTGGTCCTTGGAATGGACCCTGCCTCCTCCCCTGTGGGCAGTGGCCACAGCAACGTGTCCATGTTCCCACTGAGGCTGGCGTGGGTGTCTTTTCTCAGAGTGTGAGGAGTGCAGGGACGTTCTGGAGGCTGTGCTGGGGGAGAGGCTGGATTTCTGGGAGGAGGAGCGCGCAGAGACACCAATCCTGGAGCACAAGCTCAGGTAAGGGGGCTGTGTGCAGGGTAGACAGCTGGGAGGTGTGAGTCTCTGCAGTGGGGCAGCTCAGCTGGGACTTCTAAGAGCTCACCTGGCCCAGGAGCATGGCAGGAATTGACGAGGCAGGCACCTTATCCACAGATATTAATAAAATGAGACGAAAACAAAACTAATGATATATTCTGGCCTACAGAGCCATGTTTTCTCCTTTCAAATAAGAAATCATTAAGGTTAAAGTCCTGTGACATAAAATTAACCACAGGAATGTGACCAAGTCAGCAGCTTTGAGTGTAGTCAAACTGTGCATTTGGGTTATGGAAACACTAAAAGCCCCGACTCCAACACTACGCAACCTATCCCAGGAACAGCCTTGCACTTGTACCCCTTACATTTACACAATTAAAAGTTTAAAATGTTGTGCAGTCACCATCCCATTTACTCTGAATCACTGTCACCTCCTGACTCAGTGTGGCTTCTGATTCTCTTACCCAAAGAACGTTGTCTCCTTGACCTTGTCATCTTGTGTCTTTCGTCCTTTCACTGGCCCAGCTGGTCCTGGCCACATTTCTTCATGTGGCTGTGTGTCCAGTCGCTGCAGAATGTGCTGGGTGTATTTTCACATGGAAAAGGCCTTGGTCAAAGTGAGGAACTGGAGGGACACCGTCGTGAAGCCAATTCAGGAAGACACCTGGCTCTTCTGAAGAAGAAAACATGAAGGGAATGTCAAGGATCTCACAGGGGCACTTTCTGATGCACAGGAGGCTTTCCCTGTACGTTCTTCTCTCTCTTTGCCACAAGCAGGTCACCAAATATGTGCCAGAATTGTACCCGGAAGGCTTCCTGGGGATATCTTCATGGAAATGTCTGCCAAAGCCCATATAATCTATTGTTCAATGGTGACCTTTAATACTTGCTTTTGTTCCCCCTATAGGGAAGCCAATATGGTCATTAAACAACAGGCCCAAGAGCTCAACCAATTGAGGCAGTTGTTGAAAGAGGGGAGAGATGGCTCATTTCTCCTAAAGGAACATCTGAAGGCCCTCCTCTCACTAGACAATCCTGACAACTGCCAGGGGCAGGGCCTACGTGAGCACCTCGTGGAGGGGCGCAGGCTGGCAGAGCACCTCGCCCGCACACTCAGCCCAGGTAAGGTTTCCACAGCCCTCATGACTCTGAGCTGTTCCCAGGTGCCAGCTCACAGGACACTCCAGTCACCATGTGGCTCTTTGGTTTGCACTTCACATTTATGGCCATGATGGGATCAGGGCTGCCCGGCGGGAGCAAAGGACAGAAATGCTCAGGGAGGACGTCCCAGTGTTCCCTCTCTGTCCTTCCTTCCTGATGCATCATGGCCTTTCGGTGAGGAGGGAGCCTCCATCCCCTTTTAGAGTAGCACAGGAGGGTGTGATGAGAGTCAGCTTGGTAGAGGGATGACAGTCCTGGTCTAGGAATGAGAGGGTCCCAGGCTGTAGCCTGAGTGCTGTCCTTAGTGCCTGTGAGCCTGTGATGGATTTGTCCTTCTGAATTTCTCAGTCCTCATCTGGAAAAAATGTATCACATGGAGCTGTAGCCATCCTACATGGGAATGCGATATTCATCAAGGCACCTCAGTGAAGGTAAAGGTCCTCACTCCAGGTGTGTGAAGGTACTTGGTAGAGCAGCACCTGGTGTTGGGGATGTTGCCTTATCCTGGGACATTTTCCATAGAGAGAACTTCCTGTAATGTAGTCAGAGCCAACTTGTTACCTTGTTAGCACTGAGGAGTCAACAGTGATAAGTTAGTATTAACTAAAGACCTGGGTTTATGTTCAGGTTCACTCTTTGTGGTGTACTGTTGGCGGCTTTGGGCCTAAGTATAATGTCATGCATCCACCATTACAATGACAACCAGAGTAGTTTCACAGCCCTAAACATCCCCTGCTCTCTACCTATTCAACCCTCCCTCCCTCACCTCGAAACCCACACAGCCAAATCTTTGTGTGTCATCAGCTCTGTGCTGTGTAAAATTTCCCCAGTCTGGGGCTTATCTTTTCATTATTTTGACAGTTTCCTTCACACAACAGAGGTTAATTTTAATGAACTTGAATTTATCAATTCTTTTCTCGTGGGTTTTGCTTTTGTGTGTTGTGTCCAAGGACACAAATCTAGGTGACCAAATCCAAGGATCCCTTCTGTAAGATTGCATTCAGTCAAAAGGCCGCACTCAAGGATCCAGGAGTGCAGAGTAGATGTCCTTTCTGTGTTTCTGATCTTTGCTGGGAAAGTATTGAGTTTCTTACCATCGAGCCTGGAGTTAGTTACAGCTTTCAGTAGATATCTGCATTGTGGGGAGGAAGTTCTTTGTATTTCTACTCTGTTTAGATTTTTTATCACAAGCATGTGTTGGATTTTCTTGAAGGCTTTTCTGAAATGATTATAAATTTCTCTTCTGCAGTCAGTTGATATGATAGATTAATTGATACTTGAATATTGAACCACCCTTGCATATCAGGTTTGGGACTTGTAATTCTTTGGCTTTGCTATGTAATTCTTTTACTATACTGTTGGATTCCATTTACGAATATTTTATTGAGGATTTCTGCCTCTATTTTCTATATTTGGCCTTTACGGATCCTTTATTATGTCTTTTTCTAGTTTTGATATCAGTGTAATGTTCATCTCATAATATGAGTTAGAAGTCTTTCTTTTTACTTTTATAATCCTTTTATGTCCAAAGATCTGTATTTCTTCTCTTTATTTCTCTCTTGTCCTTCTGATATTCCCATTATGCACCTTTTAAACTTTTATAATTATTCCACCACAATTCTTACATATTGTTTCTTTCATTTTTCCCCTTTGTATTTCAGCTTTGGACCTTCCCATTGACATTTCTTCAAGCTCAATGATTCTTTCCTTGGCCGTGTCTAGTCCACTGATAAAACCATCCAGAGCATTTTCTATTTCTGTTACATTGTTTTTTTATTCCTAGGATTTCCTCTGACCTCTTTCTTGGAGTCTCCATCCCTCGACTTATCTACTTTTCTGTTTTTCTCTGTTGCACACTTGTCCCATTAGAGCCCTAAACCTACTGATCATAGCTGCTTTAAATTCCTAATTTGTATATTCCATGTATCTGCCATGTGTGTGTCTGGTTCTCATGCAACTCTTCAAACTGCGTGTTTTGTCTTCCGGCATGCTAATTTCTTAATAAAGTCAGACACGATGTTCTGGGTAGAAGGAATTGAGGTAAATAACTGTTTAGTGTGAGGTTTTCAGTCTGGCTGACTAGGCCTTACTCTGTGTTTACTGTTCGCAGCAGCTGTAGCTGTCAGAGTCTGTAATTTCCTCTGATATTCTTCTTCTTGTCTCCTCTGTTGTCTTGGGTTTCCCTAGAGAGTTCTGCTTAAATAAAGAGGAAAACATACAGTTCTTCTGATTGCATTTTCCTGTCATTATACGGGAGCCCTACTCATGTGCTGGTGAGGTGTGGAAGAAGGGGAGGCATTCCCTAGTCTCATGGCCAGGTCTCAGTGTTCACTGAGCCTGAGTCCCCGGGCTGTGACCTTCAGAAGTCAGGATTTGCTCCCCACTGTTCCCCCTTGGAGGAAAGAAGAAGATTAAAGACACCTGAGATTGGATATTCTGCCTCCCACAGGCCTGGTAGGGTCTGGTAAAGCTGCAGGTGGTTAAGCTCTAGTGAAATCCTTTGTTTCCAGGGCAGGATTGGTGAGAAGGCAGAACGCTCTTGGTATAGTTCAAACAGCTACCACCACCCCTAGGACTTCCAGATAAATTAATAGATTTCTCTCTAATCTTCACCACGAGAAAATGGTTGGTATCAGATGTTAAATCTCCCATGAGGGTGTGGGCACTTCTATGACAGCAACCACCTTTTTTACTTCTCAAATTTCTGTAGACTCAGACTCCAGCAATTAGCCAATTATGTCTTATGTTTTCTTACTGTAGAAACCGTCCACATTTACATACATGTGCTGGTGTTCGGCTCAAAAGGTTGCTGTTTTCTGTGTTCACCTGTCCTCACCTCCAGCGTTTGTAGGAGCAGTTTACACTCTTCACTCCATGCTCTTCCAGGCGCAAGAATTGTTGATTTTTCATTTGTTCAGGTTTTTCCTTGTTGTGAGGACAGGAGTGATGATTTCCATTATTCTGACATGCTGGACAACACACTGAGATTCTCCCAGGTATTTTGAGGAAAGAGAGACATAGTTATTTTTTCTCTTTTTAGAGGACTTTCCCACTATGCTTGAAAACAGGCTTTACAGAAGGATCAATGGCTGCAGTTGTAGAAATCCAAGAGAGCGTTAGAAGTATATTTTGAACTGTCAAACACAAGATATTGTAAACGTTCATTTTCCATTTCCACAACTGAGCACTGATGGCGAAACACCAGATCAGGCCAACTGTATCTGGTATATCAGATAAACAGGCCAAACCATTTATTTAAATACAAAATAAGAGACAGGTGCTATAATTCTATCAGTGAACCTGAAGTCCTACCCTGGTATTACATCTCCATGCCCGATAGCCCAGTGCGTTTGTAGGGCTGATGTGGAGCTACTCAATGTCTGAGTGGACATTTCTGAATTTGTATGCAGAAAACCATGAAGATGAGGAGGATGAGAAAGAGCAAGAACCGCCAGCCCCCAGGTACCAATGAATAAGCAGGACCTGGGGGAGAGTGGGTAAAACACAGGTCGGCCCAGTTACACTGGCCAAGATGTCAAAAGTAGCCACAGAGTTCACATCAAACTTACATGAAAACTGTTGTGCTTTGATGACATTCACTCAACCAGTGAAAAACTGCTTCTATTAACAAGGTTGTTTACTGTCTTCGCGGTACTTCCCAGTAACTAAGGAGAACGAGTCAGTCTTAGGGATTTCGACAATCACAGAATCTACCTGTTCTCTCTCCCATGGCTGAACTTAGTACGAGATGCCCATCTGCTTTCTACACGGGTGGCCTTCGCTTGTGGAAGTGATTCCATAGCAAGGGATTTAAGCAGACTGAAATAGTTCCATCATGTCACCGTATTCCTAGAGGGAGTCCTAGAAGGCACAAGAGCTCCTGAACCTACAATGTCAGGAGCCTGTGTTCACTGTGCTGCTGTAGGAACTTTCAACATACTCCACGCATAAGGCTCAGGGACAGTGTGGTTCTCTGTATGTGCTGCCTGCTGACATTGAACCACAGGGGACAATTGTGTCCCCTTCCTCACCATCTCCTTATGTGTCCAGTGCACAGAGCAATTGCTACTCTCCCACTCCTGCCCTTGAGGCACCAACATTCTTCCTTTATCATGAGAGGATAGTTTTCTTTCTCTTCAAAGGGACAGCCCCTTGCCCTCTGTGGCCAGTCCTTCATGCCTCTCATCAGGACCCCCTTGAATCTGGTGTCCAATCCCTCTTGGTTTGGTCCTATTCTTTATTCCACCAGGCTGATCAGAGAGGTCCAGGAGAAGGAGAAGATGAATGGAGTCCCACAGGACCCCCTGGATGATGGCCACCCGTCTTCTCCCAGTAACCATGACCTGTGTGACACCCACCAGCCTGCCTGCACCAGTGCCATCCTGTTTGGTGAGCAGGGAGTCTCCTGTTCACTGGATGCAGCTAGTGAGTATTCTACTGTAAAGAGAATGCACTCCGAATTGTCCTGTAGGTAGCCTCTGTGCCTCCTGGCTCCAATGGCAGGGTCAGGGTGGTGAACACAGGGCTTACCAGAGTGGAGAGATCGAAGATATTGTAACAAACTGCAGCCATCACTCATGTATGTGCACACATGTGTCTGCATGAGCCTATTCTCTACAGATGGGACGTCTGTTCTCTCTTGCAATGTCCTCTCTAAGTGCTGATCCCGAACAGGGTACTATGAGCATCAGTGATTGTCTGAGGGGGTGGATATTCTTGCTTGTATCTTTGGAGATAGTGTTGGTGACTCCTCACCTCCAGACCATAGTCCCTCTCTTCTCAATGTGGACCTGTCCTTGATAAATGGCCATGTAACCACCAGAATACAAACACCTCTGAAATGAGTCCGGAATTATCCCTGAACACAAGGCAGGGACACCATCCACATCCTTGAATGAGAAGTATCCTGTTCTCTAAGTAGGAGCAAAGGTCTTTCCTATTTAAGGGTATAGAGACTGCACCCATCATCTGATCTCAGTGGATAATCTCATCTGTACCCATAGCAACCACAGTAGCTGATGGACTAAAGACTGCACCTTGCAGCAACATTTCCAGAAAGCCACTAGGCAAGCTCTTCCTGTTCACTGGGAAATATGTAATTGGTGGCCCAGACTCAGATCAGAGTGTGTGACACTGATGGACCAATTCAGGGACAGTTTACCCAGGGACTTAGAATAGGAAGCCTGGGTGTTTCTCAGAAGATATAGCCTGAGGCCATCTGGAATATTCTCCATGGAATACTGTTCTCACACCAGCAGTACTTTCCTCCATGTATTACACAGACCCCTTGGGTTAGTGTTAATCCTGAGGCAAGTATCTGTTGTGACCGGTCCTGATTGACTGTATTTGCAGCACCTCAAAGTGATGAGAAGCATGAGGAAGGACCAGAGCCCATGGAGCCCAAGTGAGTCAGACAGTCATGGGCTGTGTATGCCACGGCACTGTCTGGAGATCTCTGCTCCAGGGAACAGCAGAGAGTGCTGAATGAATCTACCTCACCCATCCTGCCTGACAAGAATGTGTCTGTTGATGTGGTGATTCTTATACCGGTTTCCACTTCCCGCTAATTTCTCAAGTTCAATAAGCTGGATCCTGTGACCCAAGATGAACTCACCAGTCTCAGGCGTTCCTGCACTCAGGGTGAACCCTCCCCTCTCACATCGGAGGGATCCAGGAAGAGAGGCACAGCTTCTCTCTGAATGGGTGGCCCCTTAGGTAGTTGGCAGGGATTCCACGGCAAGTAGTATACCGAGAGAAGAAAGAAACAAAGAAAAGTTTCACATCATTTCACAGCTTTGAGAGAACGAGGCCTACAAGGCCCAAGATCTCTTACAGTCCGCGATTCCTCAGGTGATTTTACTCACTGCAACTGGGCAAGCAGAGTGGAACTAACATGCATGGGAGCTGCAGCGCGTGTTACGGGTCGTTGCGCTGCATGTCCTGATTGCACCGTGCAGGGGGAGGGTAGTGTCTTTCCTCGTCAGCGTGCCATGTGGCCAGTGCACTGAGCACCTGCCCCTTCCTGAAACCCCCGTGGCCGCCTCCCTGAGCTGCAGCCATAGGAGGGCTGTTTATTCTTCCTGTTTCAAGGTGACCTCCCTGCCTCTGGGACCTCTGCCTTTGTCTCCTGATCGGGACCAGTTGGGAAGGTATGGTGCCCAATGACTCTCAGCTTAATATTCTCTCCTCCGGACCCCCAGGCTCAGCAGAGAGAAGGAGGAGATGAATCCCACCCAGCAGATCTCCTGCGTGAGCAGCGTCTCACTCTCTCCAGTGGCCACGACTTCTCTGATTCCTGCCACCCTTCCAACAGCACTGCCTTGCTGCCTGATGAGGGAGAAGCCTGCTCCTCCCCGAATATAGCTGGTGAGTGTGTCTGGGATAAAGTAGGTCAGTCCAAGTATCCTCCCAGGTAGCCTCCATATTCTCTGTGCCCCACACCTGTCTCCAGGTAGACAGATGCCAACATGCCCTGGAAACACATACTGATATGGATTAGGGTGGCCGACTGAGTGTGAAACAGTGACATCAGGTGTGTCAGGTAGCCACTCCCCCGAATCCCAGGCCAAACAGGTTACCGTGGGACTCAATGACAAGGTCATGGCGGGCACCACAGAGCTAAGCAGAGTGGCGAGAGTGAAGAAAGTGTGATCAACTCTCAGCCGCCGCTGAAGCGTGTGCACGGCAGGGGTCTGGGTGAGCCCATCCTTTCATGTTGGGACTTCTGGTCTATCCTGTAGGGTTCTGATCATTGTTAAAAAAGCATTAGGCTGGGCCTGGTGACTCACTCCTATAATCCTAGCAGTCTGGGAGGCCGAGGCAGGAGGATAGCTTGAGGTCACAAGTTCTAGACCAGCCTGAGCAAGAGCAAGACCCCATCTCTACAAAAAATAGAAAGAAATTATATGGACAACCAAAAATATATAGAAAAAATTAGCCAGTAATGGGGGCACATGCCTGTAGTCCCAGCTACTCGGGGGCTGAGTCAGGAGAATCGCTTGACCCCAGGAGTTTGAGGCTGCTGTGAGCTAGGCTAACACCACGGCACTCTAGGCTAGGAAACAGAGCAAGACTCTGTCTCCAAAAACAAAAAAAAAAGCATCAGTGACTGTCTGAGTAGGTCGATGAGGTTGGTGGTCTTGCCTGTGTCTGTGGAGATGTTGTCACCATAGTTCCTGAATTCCATTCGCAATCTCTCTGTCCCCTCTAATTCAACTGATCCTTGCCAAGGATGTGTCAGAATGGCAGAGGAGATACGTGTCGCGGCCACATCTGGAGTTGTCCTTGAAATCAAGGCTTGGGTGCTGAGAACTCCGAGCTCTACAAGTAGCGCAGGATCTTGGGTACTGAAGCACCAGACACTCCTTCCCGCAGACATCGGTGCAGACCTTCCTGTAGATTCCACCCCTCGGTGTGGTCTCAGTGTGGAATCCCACCTGTACCAATAAGCACTGTGTCTGCGAGGGGAAAGCTGAAACTCACATCGACACCACTTTGAAGGCAGCTACGCGCATTCCCTGCAATCTCTGGCAGGGATGACATATTTCATTGTTCGCCAACTCAGGGCAGAGGACGATGTGGGGATGATGTAGCAGGTGTGGGTGGCTCAGCAGAGCAGGCCCAGTCCCTTCAGTAGAAGGCACGGGCAGAAGTCACCAGCCTGGTTCCTTGCAGAATGTGCTGGACTTCTTCCTTGAGAGAACATTTATATCCCCGTGATTGCACAGGGTGTTGTGTAAAGTGTGACTTAAGAACTGGATAATAGGACTGGTTTCTCTAAATTTCTTTGCAGAAAGTCAAAGTGAGAACACTTGCAAGGATAAGGATGGAACAGAGCCGATGCCCTCCAGGTAACTCACGGTCACGGGCTGTCAGTGTACTCTGGCCACACCCAGGACAGCCTCAGTGTGCTGCGTGCACCTGTCTCATTCATTCAGCAAACTGTGACCAGCTTTGTACAGTGTCAGCTGTTTTCTTGGTGGTTCTGCCCTGGTTCCCACTTGCCATTGATTTCTCAAGTTCAGTAACCTAGTGCCAGGCTGACTGGAGGTGAACTGATCACACACACTCCTGAACTCAGGGAGAACGATGGATCTTTCCCACATGGGGAAAACCAAGAAGAGATGCGTACCTTTGTTTGCAAGGTTGGCCTTTGTTACTTGCCAGGGATTTTATAATAAGAAATGTAACTTGACTGAGAAAAAACATATGAGGTCACAATATCCAGAGATCAAGGCCTAGAATGCTGACGATCTATAGGAGTCAGTCAAGCCTCAGGAGCCTTCATTCACTGCCCTGCTGCAAGTGAAGTGAACCCACCTTGCAGCGGAGCCCTAGCAGGTGCAACAGTTCTCGTTGTGTGCTGCTTGTCATGGCGGCACCAGGCCTGGGAGAGGAGTGTCCTTCCTGGTCAGCACATCACGTGGCCAGTGCACTGGGCACCTACTACACTCTCGACCCACACCTGCACTCCCCAGCCCCCTATCAGCCCCATTCTGCCTCAGTCAGAAGAGAGTGGTTTTCTACCTTCTCGCTGAAGGGATGTCCCCTTTGCCTCCTGGGACCTCTCCCTTAGGCTTCCAGTAAGGAGCGCTGAGATGCTGCGATGTCCAATCCTTCTTTGGTTAATAGGCTGCTCCCCTCCCCCTCTCCCCTCAGCAGGGAGCTGTGGGAGGAGGACTCAGTGGACAAACTGGGACAGGATTCCTTGAATGCTTGCTACTTGTCACCTTCCAGCGGCCAAGATTTCTTTGACACCTACCGGGCTCTGGACAGTCCTGCTTTCGTGACTGATGACATCTGGGCTGGTTGGGAAGCAGAGAGTGAGTCCACCCATTACGGGAAGAAGGAGGCTCCCAGTGGTCTCCGTGGTAGCCTCAGTATTTTTCTGCCTGCCCATCGATGTAGAGAGATGGCTCTCTGCAGCCACGCCCTTTAGGCCACCTCCACTGGGACCAAAGTCTAGGAACAAAGTCTAAGCACAGACATGAGGGGTTTCAGGGAGCTTTGCACCCTTTCTAGTCCTTAGCACATATGTGGCACTCTGACACTCACTGGCAAATGCAGGCTGTGGGCACCAAGACAGGCCAGGGTGGGTAGAGTGAGGGTGTTCGGGCCACTCTGCCAGTTGTGCTGTGCGTGCACAGAATTCTGGGACAGAGGCTTCTTTCCATGAGACGTCTCATCTCTCCTTCTGTTGTCTGGCTAATGGTCATTTCTCACCAGTGCTTTTTGAGCACCTGTAGCTCGTCAAGGAGGATGACAGTCTTCCTGTATGTTTGGAGAGTTTGGAGACAGTGTTCCCAGGGTCCCTCGGCTCTGAGCTCCGGTCCCTGTCCTCCTAGTGTCCTTGTCCTGGGAAGCCTCATCTGAGCACCAGAACGTACACCCCAATCGCATTGCCTGTGTGTAGGACGTTCCCTGAAGGCCAGGCTTGGCTCTGATGTCCCCACATCCATTGATGGCCAAGGATCATGGCTCTAAGGAGGACCAAAGACTCTTCTTTGTGCGAGTCTGTGTGTTGCATCCCTCAGTCTAATCTCAGGGTCACTCTCATGTCCATCAGCAGCAACCAGGGGATCCACTGGGGCAGGTTGCTGTAGCACCCCCAGAAAACAGCGAGGCAAGTTCCACGTGATCTCTAAAAAGAATAATCGTGTAACTATTTACTTAGGTTTAAGCAGTGGACATGTGTTGAAGGTCTGTCACAATAGGCACTATTTGGTGGCTCAGAAACACAGGGCCAGTTCCTTCTTCGAGCACACATCTAGGGCTCCCTGCAGTGTCCTTCTCAGAATATCCTCCTTTTGTCCAGAGACTGTTTGTATCACGGTGTCTGCTCTGTACAAAGCAGCAACTTTGTGACTGTGTCATGTGATTTCATTTGCAGAAAAACTACACGATTCCAAGGATGAGGAAGGACAGGAGCCAGCGGCCCCCAGGTGACTCTGACAGTCAAGGACTCCTCATGGGAACTAAGGTGGTGTTTGGGGATCTCATCTGCAGATCCAGGGACCCAGATCTGCTCAATATTCCTATGTGGTCTCATCAGCCGACCAGGCAGGGTCTGTGTCAGCAATGGTGCTGTTGTCCCTGCTATTCCTGTGTCGATGCCACTTGCTGTGAAGTTTTCACGTTGGGTAACATAGAATCAGCCAGGTGAACTGTCATCGTTCATGGGTTTCCATAGTCAGAACCACATATGACCTCCTGTCCCCTGTGTGGTTAAAATCAGGGAGAGAGGCGTCCCTGCCTTCTTATTGAGGGCCTAGCCTGCTGGCAGGTTCTCCACAGCAAGGAACGTCACTAAACAAAAAGAAAGTTCATATCGAAAAGAATTCGCAACTAGGTCCACAATGCCCAGATATAATCCTGCATTTGCAGAAGTTTCAGAAAAACTGAGGCATGTTCACGAAACGTGTGGCAGGATTCCCTTGAAGAGCTGCCTGGGGCTATAGTCACAGCATCTCTTTCAAAGTCCTTCTCAGCTCTCATCACTCCCTGTCCACTCTGACGTTTTCCCTTCTGCCCGCCTTAGGACATACCACGTCCTCATTCAGGATCAGGCGCGACAGCTGACGCAGCTTCGCCAGAAGTTGCGGGAAGGAAGAGATGCCTCCTCCTCACTCAGTCGCCATCTCGAGGCCCTCCTCACACAGGAGGACAGTGACAGGTACCAGGAGGAACTGGAGGAGGGGCGTAGGCTCGCAGTATGTCTTACCCGCATGATCAGCCCAGGTAAGGTGGAAACAGGCCCTGATCACCCACAGTCCCAGGCTTAGGAGAGACTGAAGAACCTCCAAGGCAACCTTGGTAGTTGTCTGTCCTTTCACGTCACATCTGGGGCCGTGACGAACTCAGGACTGTCTGACTGCGAAGACAAGACAAAGGCACTGGCTGGAGGCACAGGTAGCAGGACACGAGGCAGCTTGTAGGAGTGAAAGGCTCTGGACTGCAAGTTTCTCAGGCTGCGTTCTCAGTGCTGTCCTCACTACACGTGAGCAAGTTTCCGATTTCTTCTTCTTGGAATTTTGCTTCTTCTTCTGTAAAATGGTGAGCAAGCCTTGCATGTCAGCGGTAGGGATGCAGAGTGGGAACATTTGCAAGTGCACTTCCGAGAAGGGTGAAGCCCTTGGTGTGTGGGGTTGGATAAGGCCCGTGGGGCAGAGGAACTTGCTGGCAGGAATGTCGGCTGACACTGAAATCCTTTCCATACCACAATTTTCCTGGATAAACAACAGAAGCCGACTCGGCAGTCCCTGTGGAGTCCTGGGTTGTTCAGAGGGTCTTGGGATAGGGTTGTTTGTCCTCTCCGGAGAGAAAGAAGTTGGTTCTAGGACACAGCTGTGCTGGCACCAATTTTGTGGCAGCAGGGCGGGTACAGATGCAGAGGCCACAGGGAACCTGGACAAGCATCTGGTGACCTGGGGGACAGAAGGGGTTTTTAACCCTTCCTACAACTTCAGACAGAACATTCCAGAAAGCTGACACATTGGATCAAAGAGATTTTTTGTGCTGGGTCATAAAACCAAGCCAGGCCACTTCTTGATAGAAGGACAAGACCTTTCAGTGTGTCCTAAAATCACACATAGATATCCATGTCTTCATGACCAAACAGGCAGGCCACTGTGTCTGTAATGAGTGACAGAGAACTACGTTATGTCTCACTGGACATTTCTGAATTTGCAGAAAATCCTGCAGGTGAGGAGAGGGAGGAAGAAAAAGAACCACTGACCAAAATGAGACACCAGAGCAGGTAATATATGGAGAGGGTTCTAGAAAGAGCCATGGGGAATGTCGCCACATACACGACGCAGGGGGAAGTATAAACTGCTGAGTTTACCAACTCCATTCTCTCAGCCGGCAGTGCCGTAGCCCCTTACACAGGACTGTGGATTCTGTTTCTGGAGCTTTGAGTTTAGTCTGAGCCTAGGTGAAAGTCCCAGGCAGGGCCATCCTGTCCCCACAGACGCCACCTCGTCCCTGTGTGTGGCTGACAGGCAGGTATGAGTCACACTTGCTGTCCACTGAGTGCATCTTAGGTCACCAGCAGAATTTCACAGCAGGAACGATCAGTAGACAACAAACATGACATGTCACAGTATTTTGACAAGAAGGCCTAGAAAGTACTGAACTCAGGGAGTCCACAGTTTCTCAGGAGCTGCAATGGCTTCCATAGGTAACATTTCAAAGAATTACGCACAGTTGCCAAAAATGTTCCAGAATGCTCTTTGGAAGACTTTAAAGGCATATCGGCCATGAAATCACTACCAAATCCCTAATAAGTTATCATGCACTGACTTCTAATTATACATTTTTCTTTTTGTCCCAACTTAGTGAATTGGACTTCCTCATCGAGGTGCAGGCCCGAGAGGTTACCCAGCTTGGCCACCTGTTGCAGAAAGGGAGAGAGGCTTCCTCCGTCCTCAGTGGGCATCTCGAGACCCTCATCACCCACGACCACCCTGAGGATTCCCAGGGGCAGTGCCACCAAGAGCACCCGGTGGAGGGGTGCAGGCTGGCAGAGGACCTCGCCCACTGGCTCAGCCCAGGTGCGTGGCCACAGCCCTCGTGACTCTGAGCTGCTCCCAGGTGCCTGGTACTGGAGACTCCAACCTCTAATCATACGTTTCCCTGCTGTCCTGGTTCCACGTCAAATTTGTGTCCGTGTCAGGATCAGTAGGGCCTGGGTGGGAACAGCGAAGAAAAACTCACTGGCCAGGAGGTAATGGTCGTCCAACTGTCACTGTCCTCCCTGACGGAATTTGACCTCTGGGGCAGGAGACAGAGTGTTAGAGAGCAAAGAGCCCTGCACTAGAGTGACAGTCTCTGGAGCTCTCGCCTGAGCGCTGGCCGTCACAGCCGTAGGTGAGCCATGGATTTATCCTGCACGGACTTCTCTGCCCCCATCTGTAAGTGGTCACATAATGTGCTGCTCGGTAGCTGTGACTGTTGGATGAGCGAATGCTCAAGGATGTACTTCCAGTGGAGATAAATGTTCCAATTGTTTGGGGCTGATCTAGTCAAAGCAGTGTCTATGTGAGAGTTGTGAAGGGACATAGAGCCCTGAGCCTTCCTGTAGAGAAAGAGAAATCCGGAAGAAACAGTGCAAGTATCCAGTAACCTTGAGAACGAAATATGTTTTAATTTTTCCCAATAAATTAAGAGTTCACCATAACAATGATCTGCCACATTGGGGGCATTTTACAGGAAGGATCAGCACGTTGTCCCTCACCACTGCTTTGATGTCAGCAGATGAGCTGGCTTTGGTTCTCTAAGGGTACCTGAGCTCACACGGATAATCTGTGTCCATGCCCAGATAGGTCGGAGCATGCATCATGGTGGAAATGGAACTGTAGTTAATGTCTGGACTTTTCTGAATTTGTTTCCAGAGAACTATGAAGATGAGGAAGATGAAGAAGATCTAGAATCACTGCCTTCCAGGTAACAATGAATTATCAGGGGGTAGTAGCAAAGGTACCACATGGCAGGGCAGGGTGGTATCTAAAGGATAGACGTGAGGTCAAAGTCACCAAGATTTCAAACTCAAGGGAAACCGAGGCTACTGGTTGTACTAACCGCATCCCCTGCCCAGAGGTGGCCGAGCCCTGCAGCAAGGGTGTCCTCCGCCTCCAGAGGCCAGTCTCCTTCGTGGCTCTTGCAGCGTGAGTGTGACCGAGGGAACTAACCAGTCTCAGAGGCATCTTGCCCTTGGACAGATCACGTGTTCTCCTGTGTGAGGCTGTCACCAGCGGGACATGCCTGTCCGCTGTCTGCACTGTTGCCTTAGTTCATTGACGGGAATGTCCTCGCAAACAACATAACCAGACCAAGCAGTCTTCCCATGGCACAATTTTGAAATACAAGACCTAGAACACACGAGATCTCAGGGAGTCTATAGTGCCTCAGGCCGTGTGTTCCCTGCACTGCTGTGTGTGAAATGCACCGCAATCTGTGCGCAGGGTCGACCCAGTGTTGTGGTTCCCTGTGTGCTGTGTGTCCTGCCTACACCTAACAGGGCGTCTGGGGTCTCTTCCTCCTTATCTCCTCCTCTTGTTAGTGCACTTCGCACTGCTGTGTAGTCTCTCTCTCTCTCTCTTTGTCTCTCTCTGTCTCTCTCTCTTTCTGTCTCTCAACCCCCTTACCAAGGCAGGCGACCTGTGCCCAAGGTAGAGGAGGTGTCCTGCCTCCTTTGTGAACGGAGGCCACATGGCATCAGACCCCTCCCTTCTGCTTCCCGTCAGGCCCCGTGGGGTGCTCAGGGGTTTCGTCCCTGCTGCCTTCATCTTTGGTTCTTCCTCTCTCCAGTGTGCACAGTGACCTGCAGGAGGATGCAGGGAGTAGAGGACTGTCACAGGCACTGACTGAGCAGGATGTCCTTCCTGGTGCTGACCTGTCTGACTTCCAGGAACCAATCAGAAGCACCGCATCCCTGTCTGAGGAGCCTGAGGTCGGCTCTGTTCTGGATGGAGCGGGTGAGTCCTCCCGTTATCAAGCCGGTCAATCTCACTGGTGTCCCAGGTGGCCTCCGTGTGCTGTATGCTCAGTCCTCTGTCTAGGCTGAGCCATGTCCCTGCAGGCCTGCCCAGGACACTCTGCTGGTTCCTGTCAGATGCTTGGGCAGAGGTTTCTGCACAGAGATGAGGTGGGTCCCGGAGCTTTGCCATCTTCCCAATGCCTGGCCGTGTCTCTGCCAGCCTGGCCCCCTCTGCCCTTGGAGGCCATCGGTGCCCAGGCAGGTGACAGCCCCTGCAGCACGTGCACAGCAGGGTCTGCCCGAGCTTGCTCCTGAGGGCGGCGTGTCTTGTCTCCTGCATGTCCTGGGTGGGGCCTCAACTCTACAGGTGGAGCTGCAGCTCTAGGAGGCTCGGTGGGAACTCTACCAGGGGCTCAGAGGTCCTCGTCTCTCCCGCCCTGTCCCCAGGGTCTCTGCTTTCAACTTGGCTGTCCTGGGGCCCTTGTAAATCTTGAGGCTCAGTCTCACACCCACCCCATCAGGACTGGGCTCCCACGAGGAGGAAGGGAAATGTCCAGACATACGTATCAGAAGTGAGATGAGTGTGGGAGGGGACGGCCCTGCCAGGCATCATTGACCATGGCCAGGAGAGGCCAATTCTCCTCTGCAGTCGGGTCCAAATTACAGAAGGCCGCCTCCTGTGTGGCTTCCCTGCGATAGTGTGAACAATGTGTGTGTGCAGTGCACAGCCGGGACCCCGGCAGCGGTGTCACTGGCGGTCTGCCTTGCCCACCCTCTCCCTGCAGGGAAAACCTGGCACACACAGCATGAGTGTCACCTAAATCATACACTGATGTTTTAGTGAGGGATTTCTCCCCATAGCCAAGTAACACCGTGCACAGAAATCGGGAGTGGGATGGGTGTTGTTCCTTGCCCTGTGCACGGACAGCGTCTCTGCAGTGTGTGTTGAGCAGGCTCGGCCCTAAGGGAGGGAGGCTCCTGGCCAGCAGCAGGAATGTGCCACAGGCCAAGGCCTCCCTGTAAACTGTCCACTGAGGGGACCAGGCTGGGGAGACTTGGCTCTGCAGCCATTCAGGAGAGGGACGGGAAGGGCTTCTCGCAGCTCAGGGGCCATGGGTGAGACCAGGCTGCGTGGAGAGCCCCTCCGTCTGCGTCTGCAGTGCTGTAAATGGAAGGTCCCCACGGGAGGACAAGACTCCCCTGGGGCCTGGATAGATTAGGGGAACCTGTCTAACAGTCTGTGGAGGAGGGTCCAGGATAGGTGAGGGCGCCACACGTCTGGACACAGGTGCAAACCTGAGAATGATCACCCTTGACATTCGAGACCATAGTGGGGTGACACCCAGCTTCAAATCTTTGAACGACCTAAGGGACTGGAGGGGAGATGAGTTTTGTGACAATCAGGAGGCAAAATAAGGAAAAACGTGTGAAGGAAGCCTTCAGGGCGTCAGGAGTTGGCCACATACCCAGGAAGTTTCCTGACCACCACGACCTTGCAGGGAGAGAGAGACAGACGGGGAGGCAGTGAACCACCTCCCGGGACAGTAGAGAAGGGACAGGTGATGTGCTAAGTCCCAGGAGAGATTCCAGCCTCAGTGCACCCTTCAGTCCTGCCAGCTGTGTGACGCTTGTCTCTGGGCTCGACAATTCCTTCTACACAAGGTGTGTCGGTTGGAGATGTTTCCCTGGGAGCCCAATATGAACTATCCTGGCCTCTTAGTGAGTGTCCCACTTGAGTGACGGTTCATGGTGGCAAACTGTGCCTTGAGTAACTATGGAGGCCACACAGGCCGAGGGAGGAGCTGTGGACAAAGACCTAGACGCCTGGAGGTCCCTCGTGCAGGGCTGGGGTCAGGGAGGGGCAGCCTGACCCCAGGGGACGAGCTGTACTAGGCAGTCGGGGAGTGAGGTTGGATAAGAACGTGGGGCCACAGTTAGCAGGACCACAAGGCCGGTGGGGGACAGGGAGTCGTGTCGTGGGTGTGGAGAGGAAGTTTTCAGAGGCCGAGTAGGACGTGATCAGAACAGGACTGTGGGGGATGAGCCCGGCGAGGCGACTGACAGCGTGGAGGCGGCAGCGTCAGGGAGAGCAGTCAGGAGGAGACTGCGGGGATTGGGGCAGCCATGAGGAGAGTGTGACACAGTGTGACTCTCAGGAAGGTGACGCAGAACAGACACACCAAGAACATTTTCAGGGAAACTTGCTCCTTGGTGTGAATGGGGGTGCGCGGAGGGAGGACACAGAGGAGCCCCAGCCCTGTGGAGCAGCCCTGCGGGCCACGGTCCCTGCTCGGCCCTCCCTGAGCTGTCGGGGCTGCAGTTGTCTCTCCTTAGCCCCGTCCTGAGAATGTCATTGACCTCCCTGTGGAGCATACGTGTGTGACGGGGACTTGCCCAGGCCCCGCTGGGCGAGTGGGAGGGTGGGGGGGTGAGGCTGTCGCTGGTTCCCTGAGGGACAACACGGTGTGATCCTGTTCCCCTCCTGGCCCCACGTTCCCACTAAGGGACTGGCACCTCTTCTACGTTGCTTGTGGCTGATGACACCCTCTATGTGGCAGTAGAGTCACCTATGTGTGGGCTCCGGGGAAAAATTACAAACGGGAAATTGACAAGGCTCCAAAACCCTGAACACTTCCCTTCACTCGGCACGTGCTTTCTAGCTGCTCAACACCCCTTTCCACACCTCTCCGTTCTTTCAGCTTCCCTCCTCCTGTTCCTTCTTGCTGTGGGAACAGATCACTAACTCCCTCCTATGCCCGACAGGCTCTCTAGATCCTTCTCTCCAGGATGAAAGACTAATGCTAATAGGAACAGAATGTGGGCGTGTCCCTGTCTGTCCATCCAAAGCCCTCTGGGCTCCAGTGGGTGATTTTGCACTTGAGGGGCTCTACTGCCTGGGCCCCTGGTGTCTCCACATGCCCAGGCACAGATCTGACAGGTCGCATCTCCTTCAAATACTGGATGTCTGTCTGTGTGGTCTGGGCCACTGGGTGGTCTCCCTCACCCACAGGGACACCAGAGATGGGGGTTCTGGGAGAATTTAGCAAAGAGAAAACTAGGATTGTTCCCACTGATTGTTCCCACTTCTCCTTTTAGCTCCCATGCAGCAGACCTGTCCCCAAGGGCCTTGGAGTGGAGACTTGAGCCTCTACGTGTCACAGATGCACGACGGAAAGACACAGCTTCAGCCAAGCACCCTGGTGACCCACTGTCTGCAGCTGCAGCTGGACCAGCAGTGGGGTTCTGGCTGTGGCTTAGCCAGGCGGAGCCTCCACTGCGTCCCCTGGAGCCTGGCAGCCAGCCCTGACTCTGGGCACCAGTGGCTGCTCTTCCCAGGTGGGGAAGGAGTGGGGAACAGGAGGCTCTAATGAGGGTGTTCCTATCACAGTGCAGGGGGTGTGGGGGACAGTGGGGCCCCTCCATGCTCGCTCAGGGCCAGGTCAAAATCCTGGTGCTCTCACATTGTGAGAAGAACAAGGTCTTGGCGATAGGGTCACAGCTGCCCTCAGGTGCTGGGTGTGCCGCTTCCTGGCTGTTCACCTTGGCTATGGCACTTGTCTTGTTAGGTCTTCACATTTAAATTCACGCATCAGAAAGACTCGAAAAATAATGTCTATATTCAATTGTTTAGGTGATTATTAAGACAATTACCAAAGTGTCTGATTGAGTAACAATTGTTCGATTAAAGCTATGACCATGTCATATGTATTCCTTACATCTTTCTGTGATTAATCACCTACATAGTGATTGCACATGGATTTTTTTAACAATGTTGATCCTGGACCCACCGGCCAGTCTCCTGACATATCCAGGTTTTATTCCAGGTCTTTAATCTTCTATCTGAAATAAACGGCAACCTTTTTATTGTAAACTGTCCAAATCAGTCTCCCCTGTGACCGTCCATCTAGTTCATCACCTGCACACATCGCAGGGCCATGTCCTCAGTTTCCTTCCCAGAAGGACCCATTTCTGCTCAGATTCTCTTACCACAGAGCTCCCAGCCCCCACATCCTGTCCTCCTGGTCCAGCCCCTCCTTGCTCTCTGTCCCTCTCCATCTCCTCCTAGAGCCTGTGTGCTGCCTGGGGCTCCTGTGTTGGGCAATGCCCTCATCTGAGAGGTGACAAGCCCAGGTACCCACGATGAGAGGAGGGTCAAGAGAGGTCAGGAGCTTCAGTGTGGCCCCACGGGGAGGGCTCGTGGAAAGTGCTCAGTGCACATCACAGGATGCGAATCTCACACTTATGCCCTGGTAACTTGTCTCATTTAAGCCTCTGCTCTTCCCTCTGATCTGTCTTTTACTTCTTGGATTCCCAGGAGCCCAGCCAAGATGCCCCTCACTGGCCCAGACAGTCTCTCCCCTGCTCGCTGGCCCGAGTCCCCTGAAACCGAGGATGAGCGAGAGAAAGTTGCTGTCCAGCAAGTGGAGACTCACATGTAGTTTCCCAGGCCTTCAACTGCGGGTGCAGAGGTAACCCCATCTCTGGTCTTACATGCACATGCTCCTTCTGCTCTCTGTGCAAGGGGCCGGCTCATCTCCCACTGCTCTGTTTCTGCCACGTTTGTTCCCGCCAACAGCTTCTGTAACCTCTGTCTGCTCTCGATGGTCAAGTTGGTCATTGACTTTGCAAGGCTAGCCAGGTGCCTGGAACGTGCCTGCAAGGACTCAAGATTATTCCTTTATTTCCATGCTTGGGAACCTGTATCTCCCTAGGAGCGGTCCCTGCTCTGACTCCCTCCTACCTGTGAATGAGAACGGTTAAAAATGAGCACATTTTTTGCTACTTGCAAAAAGTCATTTAGAACCTGGGTCACAGGTAGGAGACCTGCACTGGCCTTGTCAGCTTTGTGTCAGCCCCAGAGGTGCTGGCTGTGTGTTGGGGTGGAGTTTCCAGGGACTCAGTATCCCCACGTCGTGGATTCATTTGAGCCGACACTAACTGAAGGACACTCGAGGGCCCCTAAAGTGACATCAGTGCAGAAGTGGCTGCACAGGGCAGGACATCAGTCCTCATAGACCGTGGGCTACTTGGGCATCTGCTCTCTCTCCGTTTCATTCCCATTTGTGCTTGTACAACTCCACGTAAGAGTATAACATGCGACTCCATTGGCTCTGCACACCAGAGGCAGTAAGAGAGCATTTTACGAATTAACTCTGAGAAATGTGAGTCCAGGGTGGCGTTATAATATGAACACCAAAGATGGGCGACAAGAACACAGGACAATCTGTGCCTCAGACCAGCCCCATTGACCAGACAGTGATGGAACTAAAACTGTCAGAAAGAAGCCTCAAATCCATAAGCCAGGGGGAAGGAAGCCAATCTTGAGAGAAAAGTGAGAAGGAACGAGAATGAAGGGAAATGTAGATGGTCTGTTCAGTGTCTATGAATCAAACTGCCCAGTCTGAGAACCTGGTGAGATTCTGATTGAGACGGATGCCTCGAACTCACGGCTTGCAATTCTCACTTCAGTGATCTGGGGTGTGGTTCGGGGGCCAGTATTTTGAAAGGCTCCCAGGTGATTCTAACATGGGGCTCTGACATTTGAAAGATGTTTTTGGCCTTTGTCCCTTTTCCTGGCATACAACTCCTCAAATCCTTGGAATCTCCAGAGCGATGGCTTTTTTATGGCAATGTTGACTGATGGCTGGCAGCCCCTAGGAGCTTCAGGTGGGGGCTGGCCAAGGGAGACATAAAGGCAAGGGTACAGGACTGGGACTTTCAACCCCACCCTCCCCCTCCCGGAAGGCGAGAAGGGCTGAAGGTTAAGTTGATCATCAACAAGGCCAATGGTTTAATCAATCGTGACCATGTGATGAAGCCTCCATAGAAACCCCAAGGTACACAGCCCAGGGAGCTCCTGTATAGCTGCACTGTGGAGGCGGGTAGAGGTGGTGCCCCCTGGATGGGCGTGGAGCTCAGAGCCCCTCCCGATAGCTCGCCCCGTGCATCCCTCATCCGCATTCTGTGTAGTGTCCTTTCTGATAAACCACCATCCATGTTTCCCTGAGTTCTGGGAGGGACTCTAGTAAATTGGTCCAAACAAAAGACGGTGTGGTGGGAACCTTAACCTGAAGTCGGTCAGTCAGAAGTTGTGGAAGCCAGGACTTGGGAATGGTGTCTAAGGGAAGGTGGTTTGGGGACTGAGCCCTAATCCTCTAGGTAGACAGTGTCAGAATTGAACCAGGGAACACACACCTGGTGTCCACTGCATAACCGATTGATTGCTTGGTGGTGGGGAGAAACCTCCAATATTTGGTGACAGCCGACCTCTGTGACGATGGTTGAGTGTGATGTGAGAGCAGAGGAGGAACACGGTTTGGGTTTTTCCAAACAGCGTCTAAAGAAGAAACAGACAAGTGGTCCACTGTGACCTCAGGTTATCGATGTGCAAGTGCCCAGATGTGTGGCTCCTGCACAGAAAAGGCCGAGCATTCATCAGCCTCGGATGGAGTTTTTATTTCCCTCCAATGTGCTGTGTGTGTGACAGAGGAGAATGGGGAAGAAAAGCAGGTGGACAGATGGATCAGACCTATGGCCGCTCTGCTTGAAGCTCACTTGTCCAGACTGTTTTCAACACAGGATCCAATAAGAAATGATCATTACATCGAATTCCACTGTACAGAAAACAATATCTCTTCTTATTATGCATAATATAATTCAGTATTTTCTTTCAAGTATTTAAAATAAATCCTGACATTTATATTTCTCACATTAATATCAAAGCCCATGAATATGGTCAGCATTACAACTAAAAATTTTACTTTTGTTCAAGTACTGTCATTGAGTGAAATCTCCAAATGGAACTCCTAGGTCTCATTCCCCTGAAGAGAATAGAAAAATAAATCAAAAATGAAACTCAGGAGATTGCTACCGATTTATATATTTTTATACCCCTGAGGACAGTTGCATACAATAGTACATCAGGAATGTGTCCTGAGAAAGGACTTTGGGGAAAGAGTAGGGCGCAGGGAGGTACAGTGGAACCAACGTCGTCCTTTTCACGTTCCACTCAGAGTTTTCCTGGTCTGGACGTGGACAATGTGCCTAGAAATGCCTTAGGTGGTAACCGGGTGTGGAATCACCTTCAGGGAATTAGGGACAATGAGTTGAGCCTTGGTGACAGTCCCTGCTCTCTCTGTGCAATTCCATTTGGAGTCTCTCCTCCTTCCTTTTTTTTTCCTGACCTCCACTGGAAGAATACTTCTACTATTTCTAAATCCTGATCCCTGTCCTAGCCAGGGGGACCCCCAGCCCCCAGTGACTTGTTCATTTCTCCGTTGGACCCTTTCTCTCCTTCTTCCAAACAGTGTGGAAAGGGCCTGAGGCCTGGGTTCCAGTTCCAGGCTTGTCAGTAACAGGTCACGTGGCTTTAGTGGAATGTCAGCCCTTTGGCACCAACCTTTGCTCATCAGGAAAAGGGGGATCTGGACTTGGGTGTGTCTGAGGTCCTTGCTGGCTCTCACAGCCAGGGCTCTTCCCACAGCCACCCACCCCTTCCTAAAATCCAGGACCTTGAGTTATAAGGGCTTGTTTCCCTGCAAAGGGCCTCTCCCCCTGCAGCTGTCTCTTTCTGAGTGTGGTGGTTGACACTGAGCATGTCCCTCACCAGGAGGTGTGAAAGCCATCACTTTCCTGCAAACAAAGGAGGAAAGTGGTTGATTTCACCAGGTCCTGGTTGGGCGGGGACAGGGTCCCCATGTCCTGCCACTCAGGGTGACCTTAAGTTCAGGGAGGTTTTCTTCTCCCCTGTGGCTGTCACTGGCCACTTCATCCCATCATCCCACATTGGCTCAGCGTGGCCCTGGGTCTGTCCCACTCAGCCCTCCCTCCCGACTCAGCCACCAGCAGGACCTCACAGACTCTCACGGGATTTTTTTTCTCTCTTTTCAGATATCAAGTACTACTGGAACTATGAAAAAACTAAACGTGTTTCACAAAAAGTTACATTTCTACTTGAAAAAAAATCTGAACAGTAGATCTGCATATAATTGGGAATAAATATTTTTATTTCCCTATTTATTTCTATACTGTTCCCTCTCCCATATTTACCCTGTATTTATCACAAAGAGACAGCATTACTATTTTATGTTAGAACCTTTTCTTTGACCTAAAATAAAGTTATTTAAAACAAACTAAAATGTGAATGTGAGCCTACTGTGCCCATCCCTGTGGCCCTGTCCTTGCTCATTCCGGCCCCTGTGACAAACACCGGTAACCGGGTGGCTCATGATCAACAGAGATTCGTTCTCTCCCAGGTCGGAGGCTGAGACGTCCAAGAGGGACCAGCAGGCTCGCTCTCTGGCGAGGACCCCTCTCCTGATTCGTCCATGGCCCTTTCTCTCTGAGTCCCACATGTTAGAAGGCGGCTCTCTGGGGTCTTCTATGGGGGCACTGGTCCCATTCCAGAGGGCTCTGCCCTTATGAAGGAATCATTCCCCAGAGGTCGCACCTTCTGTTAACATTACCACCACCTTGGGGGTTAATATTTCAACAGAAGAAATTGGGGGACCTGAGCATTCAGACCATAGCACCCCTGTGTTTCATCCTGAGATGGAGGGGGAGCTAGAGGGGGTGGGACAGACAGGATTTGGGCATAGGAAGGGGAGAAGTGGAGGAGGAGGAGGAGTGTGAGCTGAACAACAAGGTGGTTCTCTTCCCTGGCCCCAGCATGGCAGCCCCTCTCTCTGGGTCACCCCTAGATCTCACCCTATGCCGACAGCTCACCCTGGTCCCTCACTCTGCAACCTCCCTCTTCCCACAAAAGTAGCAACTCACCCCTTCTCCCTTTCCCTGATTCTGGGGACTATTCTTTTCCACGGGGACTCCCCAGGTTTAGGACAGGTTCTTCGTGATGCAGAGAACTGTCCCCCTGCTCCACCCACCTCCCCAGGGCCGCAGTGGCCAGACCGTCGCCTTGTGGTTCTGGAGAGTGAAAAGCACAAGAATCTCCCCCATCAAATGGATGTACAACCTGGACCCCATGAGGTCGTGCCGTCCCCCTGCTGAGTGTGACTCCAGCCGCCCCGGGTCAGGGTGTCCAGCGTGAATGAAGGCGCGGAGGCATAGAGCTCAGGACTTTGACACACAGCCCTGAATAGATGCTGCCAATGCTTTATGTGCGTTTATTTTTCTTTCGTTATCTTCATGTGAATTTTGTCATCTGCATAGTTGGCTTTTGAACACTTTTAACCTCAAAAAGGCTTCTCCGGGCACAACACAGGACTCTGGATTCCCACTCCTTCTTGAGTCACCAGAGGCAGGGGGGCTCCTGGGACAGAAGACACCTACACAGGAGTGACCATAGCCCATTGTGCCTAAGGACCACAGACTGGGCACAGCCCAATGTCCATCACCATTAGAATGGAGAAACACATCTTGCTGCATCTTATGAGACACTGAAAGGGATGCATCACTAATTATTAAATCCTTAATTTTAGTGCACAGAGGCCGGCACTTTAGAATAGATGTGATAAGGCTACAGGTTAAAACCAGACCTGTTGGCAGTACACTCAGCATAAAATTGTCAAGAATACAAGGAAAGGATCACCATGAAGAGAAGACTGTGGTAACTGCTCAGGCAAGGAGCAAGGTATGATCAGGAAGGGGCACGTGGGAAGCTTCTGGAAGCTACATAGGTTTGGGTGTTGATCTAGGTGGGAGTTTGTTCATTTGTAGCAATTCATTAAGAGGTACATTCATGTTCATGTACCGTTGTACATACTGTTTCACACAACTAAGGAAAAAATACCATTTCCTGTCAATATCAGAACTTTCCAAGGGCGAGAGAATTGTCCTACCTAGTGGGGATTCCACAGCAGCAGGTGTGGTGACCAGGGCAGGGAGAGCACTTCCCAGTTACCCCATAGAATTTATAGGCCCAGGGTGGCAATCCGGGAGGGCACT